>NW_016810868.1:211756-226367 GCF_001698545.2 Rhinopithecus bieti
CCCTCTCTCCGGCTGTCCCTCAGGCCAACCTCCCCTTCCCGCTTCCCTACCCCACCCCCCTACCCCCGCATGACCAGACCCGTGTACCTCAGGCCGACCTCCCCTTCCCCTCACCCACACTCAGGCCAACCTTCCCTCCCCCCCCCACCCCAACCGTCCTGTCCCGCGTCCTGGTTGGCCTGAAGAGTTCCTCAGGCTGACCTCTCCTGGCTTCCCTCAGGCCGACCTCCTCACTTCCTGCAACTCTTTTACTCAAAGGCAGTCGTTTTCCTCAGGCCTTCTATGGCCATGAATTTCTGGCACCGCCCCCCCGACCCCCCACAAACACGCTTCCACTCCTGCCTTCCTGACCTCTTCCTCCTCCGCACAGGGCTCTGGCATGCGGCGTATTTTCCTTACTAGCTTATTTGTTGTCTGATGCCCCCGCTGCAGGGAAACTCCAATGATGAAGGGCCTTTAATACGGGTTTCTCCAGTGTGGCGGCCCCCATGCCTCAGTTGCTGGCATGAGGCAGTCACTGGATAGACATCTGCTGAGTGAGGCACAAGCACTCAGCACTCCACACAGGCGAGGTTAAGAATATCGCCAGAGAGCCAGTGCAAAGCACCACAGAAAGGGATCCGAACACCCAGAGAAAGGGGCAATTTCCTAACAAAGCCTAAGCCACAACACTGGTCCAAATCCTTTTTTTTTTTCTTTTTTGGATTATGTAGATTCACAGTTTTATCTCATCTATAAAAAACAGAGTTCCAGTGTTATTTAAATGATTCCAAACCAAAGACATTTTAACTCTTCATTTTACAAAATCAGAATAAAAACTCTAGATAAAATAGCAATAGAAGGAAACTAGCTACCACAATCATATAATAAATTGTTCAAAATTATAAGATGGAACAGGCATGGTGGCTCACACCTGTAATCTCAGCACTTTGGGAGGCCGAAGTGGGTAGATCACCTGAGGTCAGGAGTTAGAGAACAGCTGGGCCAACATGGTGAAACCCTGTCTCTCCTAAAAATACAAAAAATTAGCTAGGCGGCTGGTGCACGCCTATAATCCCAGCTACTTGGGAGGCTGAGGCAGGAGAATCGCTAGAACCTGGGAGATGGAGGTTGCAGTGAGCTGAGATCGCGCCATTGAACTCCAACCCGGGCAACAAAAGTGAAATTTTTGTGTCAAAAAAAAGAATTAATTAAATAAAATAAAATTATAAGATGATAAAACATTCAGATCTATGATATACACTGGTATCTCGTTATTGGCAAAATAAATACAAAATAATTTACAAACAAACCCAATAGAAAACTGTATAGCATATAAGAAGAGTAACCAAAGGCCAAGTCCAGACGGGGAACAAACATTTAGAAAGAGGGCCAGCATCACGGACAGTAGGAGAAAGGAAAATTGTAGTGCCAAAGAAATATTACTCTGCGCTCA
The DNA here is from genome assembly GCF_001698545.2 of Rhinopithecus bieti. Classification (NCBI taxonomy): domain Eukaryota; kingdom Metazoa; phylum Chordata; class Mammalia; order Primates; family Cercopithecidae; genus Rhinopithecus; species Rhinopithecus bieti. The sequence goes on from NW_016810868.1 coordinate 213,192, forward strand.
TCAAATTGGCCTCAAACTGGGAAAAATCAAAAGGAGCCATCACATAGCACTGCATGAGGGCGAAGTTAGGTCTGTACTGTGGATGGAATGTGGGGTGGCACAGAACTCTGAACAGTACAACACTCTCACCCTCAGCACCTGCTCCTGGGAATCTGCCCCAGAGAAAAGCACTAGTGAGGAAGGACAGCCATTCTCAAGGACTTGGGACAGTATTTTTCATAGTGAGATAAAAGCACTAGAAATGAATGGCCATCAGCAGACAATCAGAAGACGAGCAACTGAACAACTCGTGACTCCACATCAGCAACGCTATGTAGCCCCCAACAAGAGGGGGCTAGAATCAGACAAACTGATTAGGAGCGGTTTAGGACAGGGATTGATGAGATAAGTTGATATGACATCATTTTTGTAACAAGAGAAGACTCCAAAACTCTACATGCATACTTGTGTGTGGATGTATGAGTGTTTGTGTGTATTATCTGAGATGAGCATGGAGAAATAGGGAAGGGTACGTTCAAAGTTGTTAACAGGAGTTCCCTAGTGCTGAGTGAGGACAGAAAAGGTCCAGTTTAAGTGTATGTGTGTGTACACGTGAGTGTGTTTCCTGTTTTATTCAAGAGTTCTGTCTCATACATGTAACAATATAATGGGAGACATCTTCTAAATCTGGTCCACTCATAGACTGCTGTACAGCAAGGAAGTCCAGTTTGGATCTCCTGCAGAGAGACTTGGTGTCTCAAAATGAAGCAATGTCCAGGCACTTCTGGAACCAGAGTCTGGTACCAGAGAGGAACGGAACCGACACAGCTCTGTTGGATAAATTAACCAGAATGTTCCTTGTACTGTTTGAGAGGTAGGGGATAACACAAGGGTCTCAGAGGTAGCAGGTCCAGAAAGTGGAAAACAGACAGGGGCTGAAGAGAGAGGTGGCCCTGCAGAGTCCTCCAGCCTTGGGATATGGCTAAGGGTCCTACGTCCACATGAGGGTCACAAAGGCAGGAGCAGCAAACTGTTTGAAAGGAGCCTGCAGACGTTTGGGCAAGAAGGGGTCTCCAACAGTGGCTGGGCAGCAGGGGAAGTGGAGCATGCACTCCATGTCCAGCATGTCCAGCTCAAGCCTGGCAGAGCCGGAGGGATGCTCTGAGACTCACCAACAGCACAGAGATCTGCAAACCGGTCCTCCCCCTCCTCTGCGTGGATCAGGTCATTTCTGCTCTTCTTCGTGGCGGCTCTCTTCAGCACTGCTTTAAACAAAGGATGGGAGAGGCTGCCTGAGCTGCAGCCCTCAGGCCACCTGCCTCAGCGGGGCATGGGATCACTCTCCCGCTGAGATCAGCGACCTCTCCTGAGCTCCTGTCCTGAACTGGGGCTGAGGCTCAGACTGGATGATTCTGGCCCCCCTTGGGTCTCTCTCAGTCCCCAGAGTTGAAGAGACAAGGAATCTTGAGGATGAGGGGTCCCCACTTTCCCTTCCTTCCAAAATGAGGCCAGTGGGGAGGCCTGGCCACCAGGGAGACCAGGAAACGTCCATCTGGGGCAAGGCCAGGACTACAACGGGGACAGCACAGACCTGCTCAGAGCCACGGGCATGGGGCTGGCTGAGACTGCCACAGATGTGTCCATGCTGTCTGGCCCTGACCTGAGCAGTGAGTGTGCAGAGAGGGCAGCCTTCCCTGCTGCTGCAGCTATGCTGGTAACCAGTGCCAGCAACCACAGCAATGGGGCCCAGGCTCCCTCTCGTGGCCCCAGGTTGTACCATGAGCCTTCCCATGGTCTCTGGGAGCAGCAGCACCCCAAGACCTGGGGATAGACACAGCTCAGTTTAAAACTGCGATGTGGGCCTGTCAGGTGCCCGGGGTCAGACACCATGGCCCTCGTCTGTGTTCATGTGATGGCTGTGTAGGTGCCTGGCACTGCAGAGAGCACCTCGCGTGAAACATGCGGGCGGGCACATGTCACCACCCACGGAGAGCACACAGCCACCAGAGCCCTCCGCCACACCAGCGTGCCAGCGAGTGCCACCTACCGTCCAAAGGGGACTTCTCCTCTGCATTCCTGTCCTCCTCAGCCAGCATGACTTCCTCTACAAGGGGAACACAGCCTCAGGTCAGAGCCCTCCTGACCCCAGGAATGTCCCAGGACAGAGGCACATCTCCGTCTGGAAGGCTCTGCCTTCTCAGCAGTTTTTTGTTTTTGTTTTTGTTTTTTTTTGAGACGGAGTCTGGCTGTGTGGCCCAGGCTGGAGTGCAGTGGCATGATCTCCACTCACTGCAAGCTCCGCTTCCCGGGTTCACGCCATTCTCCTGCCTTAGCCTCCTGTGTAGCTGGGACTACAGGCACCCGCCACCGCACCCGGCTAATTTTTGTATTTTTAGTAGAGACAGGGTTTCACCGTGTTAGGCAGGATGGTCTCGATCTCCTGACCTCGTGATCCGCCTGTCTCGGCCTCCCAAAGTGCTGCGATTACAGGCGTGAGCCACCGCGCCCAGCCTTTTTTTTTTTGAGACAGAGTCTCGCTCTGTTGCCCAGGCTAGAGTGCAATGGCGCGATCTCAGCTCACTGCAACCTCCACCTTCCAGGTTCAAGCAATTCTCCTGCCTCAGCTTCCCGAGTACCTGGGATTACAGGTGCCCGCCACCGCACCCGGCTAACTTTTGTATTTTTTGTAGAGACAGGGTTTCACCGTGTTGGCCAGGATGGTCTCGAACTTCTGACCTCAGGTGATCCGCCCGCCTCGGCCTCCCAAAGTGCTGGGATTACAGGCGTGAGCCACTGCACCTGGCTGCCTTATCAGCTCTTACGCTTCCAGATGCCAGCAGGGCCCACAGCTGAGCTTTTTCTACTGGGACAGACAGTGTCCTGTGAAGAGGACTCAGTCGCCTTGTGTCTGCCCGTCCCTACCCACACGTCATCTCCCTGAGAACAGCTGTGCCACAAGCGAGTTCATCTCTCAGGAGCCACTTGGGAAACCTTAGGAAGTGGGAGTGGGTGCCCCATGTGGAGGGAAGAGCGCTGGCCTGGGGCGAGGGGAGGGAGTCCAGGCTTGACAAAGCCCAGAGTCAGGGGACAGAAGGGACTTGGCTGAGACTAATGGGGAGAGACCAGCTTTAGGCTGGGCCATGGCAGAGTCCTCCATTTAAAAGGCCACTGTCCTCAGAGCCATAGGGCTGCCTGGTGCCAGGCCCCCGGGTGAGCTAGAGAGAAATCCCTTCTCACTCTGCTCACTACAAAGCCCTTTCAGGCTCTACCCGACAGCCAGGGCACCCGAGCTGGCAGCAGAGCAGAACTGGGGACAGAGAACTAACAGTGGCCGGCCAGGAGTGCAGTGGCTCCCACGGGCCCTCACCCGCCTTGAAGATCCACTCCAGGTACCCGTTGAGCTCTCGCTCGATCTGCTGCTGCCGGCGCAGCTTCAGGAAGGCACGGCGGTTCTCCACCCTCTCTCGCTCCTTGGCAAACTCCCTACCATGCAGGGGCCAGAAAAGCAAGATCAGGTGAGTGCCAGCCCCACAGGTGTGCAGCCCCAGAGACAAAAAGGACCAGGGAAAGCCTGAGACAGGACACGCAGGCTGCAGGCTGCCGCTTCAGGCAGGCCCCTGCCACCCCGGCCTCTTCTAACCTGAGCACTCCAGAGCACCATGAAGCTCCCCGTGCACCCAGAGAGCCTCCATGAGCAGCCCAGGTAGCCCTCCGTCCTCAGACTCCTGTGGCACTTAGGGACAGTGCCTTGGTCCCCAGAGGGGCAGTTCTAGAGAACAGGGACAATTTCACAGCCCCTGCCTACAGCAACCTACGCATGCGCTTCCTCCCTCCCCACTGCGCCAGGCTCTGTTATCTGCTGTCCTCCAAAGAGGTCCTGGCAAGAATTCTCCAGAGGAGAACGTTCACTTTGCTTCCTCTGTCGGTTCAGATGCAAAGCCTCTGTGGGAAGGAGAAGGGACAGACTGGACCAGACAGGGACAGGGAAGAAGGGACTGGGTCAGGGCAGGCAAGAGGCGGAAGGAAAATACCGCAGAGTCCACATAGCCTCCTCAACCAAGCCTCTGAGGCTCACAGTGAGCAGGAGAGGAGACCTTCTGTCTTTGGCCCCCGACATCTTACCCCAGCCCCGCGTGAGCTTTTATAGCCATCGTGGTGACCAGCAGAGAACATGTGCCCTCCAGCTCAGCACCCCCACCCTAGCCCCAGACTCCCGGTCAAGCTTTAAGGCTCACAGTGCCGGAAGTAAGCCATTATCTCTCTCTCTCTCTCTCACACACACACACACACACACACAAAGCTTCTGGGCTTGATGAAGAGGGTGTGGCAGGCATGAGTCCCAGCATACACAGCCCCGGCGCAACAGTCCCTGGCTCTGACCACCACTGACCCCGGGCGCAGGGCCAGTGTCTGCTAGGCACTGAGCTGCTACAGCCCAGGCAGTGCAAGGTGACCGGGCCTACCCAGGTGCACCCTCCCATCTGGGCATCCCAAGTCCCAAATCTACAGGAAAGCAGGGTCCACTGTGGTCTCCCCACCCAGGCCAATCCCATGCCCTGAGAATGAGAGGGCCTGGGGCACAGGCGAAGGGCAAGGACATCACTGCTTGAACTGATCTGAGAGCTACCAGCAGCAGCTCCCCGCCGCAGTCTGCCCCCTCCCCAGAGCAGCTGCTTCTCACGCAGTGGCCGGCAGCAGGGCCGGCCCTCCCTGAGCTTCTGTCCTCGCTGGGTGAGAAGGGGCAGGACAGGCGCCACCTGTTCTGCTTCTCTGGGATGCGGTGAGGATGGGAGCTCTGGAAATGGAGAGAGAGAGGCCGAATTGGCCCCAAGCTGGCCCCCTCTGCAGCTCTCGTCCAGACATGGCAGAGCTGTGGCTTTTCCCACAGAGCAAGGCTGGGAAGGTGGCCTCTCACCACTGCCACCCCGGGGTGCAGGACCCACATGGGGGGCACTGGTCCCTGGCTTGGGGGCCCTCTGCTGGGCCTGTGGGCCTGAGGGAGGGTTCAGCTGGGCTGACTGGAGGACCATCACATATCCTATTCTCCCCAGAGGCTGAGATCCTCATAGTGGGGAAGGAGCTGGAAGGACCATGCAGGCCCTGCCTTGGGCCTCCCCTCCAGCCCCTCAGGCTGCTCTGCACATTCCCTAGAGGGATGCAGCAGGAAGCCCTGAGCAGGCTGCCCTCCTGCCTCCCCTTGAACCCACCTATGCTCCTTCCAGGCTTCCCACCAGGCAGCGTTCTCAGCGCCCTCGGCACCAGGCAGCATCCCGAGCACAGCCCAGGCACCTCACAAGCCTGGCTGCTGCCAGCTCCCTGCCAGCCCCTGTGCCCTCTCCCCACAACACCCTCTGACTCCAGCTCCAAGTACCTCTGCTCCACACAGGCCACAACCCTCTGTCCACTGTGCCTCCACTCGAGCTGCTCTCTGCCTGGAAGACCCTCCTCCTTCCTGAGCCTGGCTCATTTCTAGTCCCCCAGTTGGGTCTCAGCTGAGATGTCCCTCCCCTGGTGCCTCCTCCAAGCCCCAAGCCTCCGCCGGCTACCCCACCAGGCTAGGAGTTCTATTGCCATCCCCTGAGCTTGCTGGTTCCCATGGAGGCTCTGGGAGAGGCCTGCTAGTGACAATCACACCCCTTACAGGACAAGGCCAAAACCAAGGGCACGATCTCCCTCCAGAGCCCAGAGGCCTCAGCTCCAGCCACCCCACTCTGTGGCTGCTCCCATCCTGATGAGCATGGCAGCAACTCCCAGGTTCACCAGGCTCTGTCCCCAGCCCAGCTCGGAGCCCTGGGCCTGAGCAGGGATCATAGGGAGGACAGAGGGGAGATGTGCTCCTCCAGCCTCACAGGGGAGCTGAGGCCAAGGTGGGAGCAGGGAGCCAGGCAGGCCTGATGCCCTCCACCTCCTTCCTAGCACAACTCCTCACTCTATGGTAGGGCAGAAGCCCCAAATACCAATCCCAGTCAGGCCCCATACATGGCACCTCTTCAGCGCTCAGCCCCGGGGTAGGACAGGAAGGTGCTGTGTGCCCACAGGCCCACCTGGCCATGCCCACCTACCACATCCCACTCCCAGAGAGGACTCTTTCTCCACCTTCTCCAGGATGGACCCCTAGCCCTGAGCCCTCTCTCTCACCCTCCCCTTGAGTAGCTTGGCACAAACAGGTGACCTGAGAGGAGGTGCACGCCAGCGGTCAGGGCCAGGGTAGCAAGCCCAGAGGTGACTGCAGAGATCACGGTGCCCCCAGTCATTCCTCACCACAGTAAAAGAGGGGCTCTCTGTGGCCACAGAAGCTGCTCGGAAACCCTGTCCCAGACCACGCCTCCATCTACCAAGACTACACTTCCCATCACAGACCAACCTCCGGTTACAGACCACACCTCCCATTCCAGACCACACTCACCTCCTATCTACCCATAGACCACACCTCCCATCTACCCAGGCCACACCTCCCATCATAGACCACACCTCCCATCACAGACCACTCCTCCCATTCCAGACCATACCTCCCATCTACCCATAGACCACACCTCCCATCCACCCAGACCAACCTCCCATTCCAGACCACACCTCCCATCACAGAACACACCGCCCATTCCAGACCATACCTTTCCTTGTCTAACCCAAGGCCACCCTCCATATAGACCTACCACTCCCAATCCCAGACCACACTTTTTTTTTTTCCCATCCCAGGGAAACACAACCCTTCCCACAACAGAACCACAACCTCCCAAATCTAAACCCATATACCACAACCCTCCGTGTCTTACCAGGCCACACCTCCCATGTTCAATAAGACCACACCTCCTCCCAGGGAACCACACCTTCCATCAACAGTCACACCTTCCCAATTCCAGAACACACCTTCCCATCTTATCTTACCCATGACCCCACACCTTTTTCCATTTCTACCCAAGGCCACACCTCCAATCAACAAGGACACAAACCTTCCTGTTTCCTGGCCAAGAATGAGTAAAGCAGCCAGCTGCCCTCACCCATGGCAGAGACCACGGAAAGGCCAAAGGCGTATGATAGAGGTAAGGGGTGAACGCGGGTCATCAAAAGGACAGGTCAGAGGGGTGGCCAGCAAAGGAAAAAGCGGAGCTTGCAGAACACAGAAAACACCAGGAAGAACACAACAAGAGGGCACCATGGGCCGGCCCCCCACCCCAAGTGTGCCCCTGTTGACCCCTCAGCTGAGAACACAGAGGGCACCTGCACATCCCCCACATGGTCTCTCACCCCGATAGCACGCCCAGCACCAGGTTGAGCATGAAGAAGGAGCCGATGATGATGAGAGGGATGAAGTAGAGCCAGTTCCAGGTGTTGCCGGCCGCATCGTTTGTCTGGAAGCAAGGAGAGGGAGATGAGGAAGGACAGACAAAACACACAGTCCCAGCCACAGAAGCACCCCCGGCCCCCAACAGGCCTCCTTCTCAGAAGCATACACCTGGTAGGGTCCAGGCCATGGAGAGGCCAGTCAGGGGGAAGTTCAAGCATGGGGCTGGAGTCCAGGCAGCACCCACAGGCAGACGTGCCCTTGCTGGCAGAGTTCTCTCTAGACTGCAGCTCCCAGAGGACCCGGGACACTCCGTGCTGCCAGCCACCGCCTGGCAACACTCAAAAGCCAAGCAGTAGGCCCAGTGAGCCAAGGCTGTATGGATGCCCCGAGGTGGCATGAGCACGCAACCTCTGCCATACACTTCCCTGGCTCCCAGACATCCCTGGGCAGTTCCAAAACTATGTCCTCCTGAAGGGGGCCCACAGGCCCAAGTCCACATCAGACCCATCTGCAGCAGCTCCCACAGCTGAGAGCCAACAGTGGACCCATCCGCATTTTCAATCTCACCACACGCCTGGCCTGAGACAGCACCCAGCACTCAGGCGTGATCTGAATAGCGGAAAGCAAAGAGGGACCTTCTTTCCCAGATCTTTTGGTTTTTATAGCACAGCCCACAAAAGGGTGTGCTCCTTTGAACCCAATTTAATCCCATAGTTGTTTTGTTTTTATGCATTCCCAGGGGATGTGGCTAAGGGGTGTAGAGAAAGCACCAGCAAAAGCCAGGCCAGCTCTCCCTAACCAAGGCAGCCTAGCACACACCGCAGAAAACATGGGCTCTTTCCTCTGTGAGTCTGGCGCTGGAGAGAAGCCAGGAGGGCAGTGGGTGCCAAGGGAGGCAGCCCCTAGTCCCGTTCCTGGACACCTCTCCTCAGAGGCAGTTCACAAGACATGGGACGGGGCTCCACCAAGACAGAGGCAGGAGGACAGTCAGGCGCTGCCCTGCAGCGGGCACTGATCTCCAGGTGCTGCTGTTGGCATTCCTGCCCTCCAGTATCTGCCAGCCTGGCGGATTTGCAGCCTCCACCCCTGCATGGACTGAAGCTCATGGTTCCTGACCCTCGGACACTGATTCCAGGTTGGCCCCTGAGATTCCTGGATCTGAACCTAGAAGTGACTCTCAGAACCCCAGCTCCAACTGCAGTTCATGGTCCCAGACCACACCTCTGTCCAGACTCACATGCAACTCAGACCTGTGGATTGGGTGGCCACCGAAGCCACCAACTTCCCGCAAGCCTGCCCTTCCTTCTTGAGAAAAAGGAGATGTCATTGCTGTAGCCTCAGCCCCTTTGAGTCAGTATCTGCTCAAGTACTCGGCTCCCACAATTTCCCACCCCAGTGAAGTAGTCCCATCAGTAGCCAACTGGCCCTAATTCCTCTCATCTTAAAAAACAGGACTTCCACTTCTGGGAAGATGGAGCCAACATACTCTGCCATATTGTTCCCACTAAGTGGAATTAACATACTGAAAATTATTCATAAAGCAAACACAGAATGACTCTGAAAAGTGGAGAAAATAGGGCAGACTAGCTAAAACCCCAGGATATAAGATGCGTTGCCGGAATTTTCTTCTTGCCTCCTATATCCCACATTTGGAGCTGATGAAGCTTAAAACTTGGAAATGCCCAAGGGGCACAGACAACAAAAAAAAAAACACCAGCAAAAGCCAGCTCTCCCTAACCAAGGCAGCCTAGCCCACACTGCAGAAAACATGGGCTCCGTCTCCATCCCTCCCTTCCAGCAAAGACCCAGAAGAGCACCTAGAGTGCAATGAGGCATCCAAATCCCCTCGCCCTCCACGGGTGCTGTCAGAGAAAGCCAAGTAGGAGGTGGAACTTTCCTCCTCAGCAGTGGTTATCATGGCCCCCCATCCCCAGCCCACCTCCGTGGTACTAATGAAGACCACCCGGGACACCTTGACTTCCATTTACACAGACAGTAGGGGCACCCCCTGCTGCTAGGGAGCTATCAGAAGGGCCTTGTGGAATCAGGACTTTTACCACCATCCAGCAGTCATGAAGCCACCCACCCACATACACACCAGACACACACCACACACAGGACACACAAGCACACACACCAGACAGAGGCACCACACACACACCACACACATGCATACATACACCACACACACACACACCACACATACCAGACACATACACCATACACACACACTGGACACACAAGCGCACATTACACACACAACACCACCACACACACCAACACACACACACCAACACCACACCTTACACACACACAGCACAGCATACATACACCACACACATCGACATGCAAGTGCACACATGAGACACACACATGCACCACACTACACACACACTATTACACCACACACACCAGACACACATATACCACACACACAGGACATGCAAGTGCACACACCACACACACACACCACACACCACACACCACACACATGCATACATACACTACACACACACACACCACACATACCAGGCACACATACACCGTACACACACACTGGACACACAAGTGCACACACCACAAACACCAAACACACACACACCACACACACACCACACATGCCAGACAAAAACACACCACACACATGAGATACACCACACACACACTGGACACACAAGCACACACATAGCCACCACACACATGCACACACCAGACATACACACCACACACATACTACACACCCACACACGTATACACCACACACACAAAACACACACACACTGAACACCAAACACATACCACACACATGCATGCCACACAGACCAGACACAGACACACCACAGACACACCACAAACACATGTACACCACACACATCAGACACACACACCACACACACCAGACACAAATACACCACATACACACACTGGACACAAGTGCACACATCACACATACCATGCACACACACACACACCACACACATACCACATGCACCAGATACAGGCACACACCACATACGCCACACATACTACACACACCACACACACCACATACAGCACACACACACACACACATGCAAACCACACACACCAGACACAACACACACCACACACACACCAAACACATTTCTCCAAAGGTGTTTTTTTTTTTTATTCTGGGCATGTCCTCAACCTTGGCAAAATAAAATTCTGAATTGATTGAGACTTGTCTCCGATACTTTTTGGATTACAGACCAAAGGGAAAATTTAGAGCTAAAAAAAAAATCAAAAATCTCAATGAAAATGCATAACCAGAGAATGGAGGGGATGTGGAAGGAATCAGTGAACAGTAAGAGAACAAAGAAGAAAAGAATTATCCATTCTGATAAAGAGAGAAAAGTGAACCTCAAAAACCCATGGGACTGTAACAAATGATCTAACATTCATGTCATCAGAGCACCAAAGCCAGGTGAAAAAGGACAAAGCTAACAGTATTTAAAGAAATACAGCCAGGTGTGGTGGCTCACACCTGTAATCCCAGCACTTCAGGAGGCCGAGATAGGCAGGTCACCTGAGGTCAAGAGTGCAAGACTGGCCTGGTCAACATGGTGAAACCCTGTCTCTACTAAAAATACAAACGTTAGCCAGGCATGGTGGTGCACGCATGGAATCCCAGCTACTCCGCAGCCTGAGGCAGGAAAATCACTTGAGCCTAGAAGGCAGAGTTTGCAGTGAGCCGAGATTGCGCCACTGCACTCCAGCCTGGGTGACGGAGCGAAACTCCATCTCAAAAACAAAAAACAAATGCTGAAAACTTCTCAACTTAAGCAAGAGACACAAACATACAGATTTAAGAAGCTCAGCAAACCCCAGACAAACACATTATAGCCAAACTTCTGAAAACTAAAGAGAAAGAAAAAGTCTTGAACACAGCAGAAAAAAATGATACCTTACCTATACGGGGAAAACAATTCAAATGGTTTCTCATCAGAAGCCATGGAGGCCAGAAGGAAGTGGCATAATATTTTTCAGGTGCTGAAAGAAAAGAACTGTCAACCCACACACCTATACCCACCAAAAATATCTTTTGGGAAATCAAGATATTCTCAAATGAAAAACTAGGGAAATGGAGAATTTGTCACCAGCAGAACTCTCCTAAGAAAAAAATGAAAAATGAAAGTTATCTAAACAGAAAGGAAATAAGAAAAAATTGAATCACTATTAGGAAGGAAGGAAGAAAATGGAAAGTGTAAAATATAGGTAACTGGATTTCTTTCTACTTTTGAGTTTTCTAAATTATATTTGACAGATGAAGCAAAAATTATAGTACTATTGAGGCAGAAGAATAGGGTCTGGAGGCCGGGAACCTAAGGCTGGTTTGTGGTGACTTCCTAGAACTGAATCAAAAGGAAAACCCCACTCCACACCCAAGTAACAAAAGAACAGAGGCTACTCCCTTTGCAGCCTGCCCCACTGCCACTGTGTCACAGATGAAAAAGTGGAAAATACCTCTGATCAGTCACCTCCCACAACCCATCAGGCTGGTCATGGGCCAAGTCTTCATTAGTATAGGGTTTAACTTTATAACTTCTACTTCAGCCTTTGATTGGTCACCTCCTGCAACCAATCAGACTGGTAGCAGGCCCAGTCTTCATTTACATAGAGTACAACCAAGTAACCAATGGGAAACCTCTAGAGGGTATTTAAACCCCAGAAAATTCAGTAACAGTCTTGAGCCACTTGCTTGAACCCAGTCCCACTCTGTGGAGCGTACTTTCAACAAGTCTGTGCTTTTGTTGCTTCTTTTGTTGTTTTGTTCATTTTGTCCAATTCTCTGTACAAAATGCCAAGAACCTGGATGACTCACAGTCAAGACCCTCCCCTGGTAACATATTTTGGCAAGCCAACCAGGAGCAAGCCCAAAGTTTGGGATTTAGGTAACATATTTTGGCAAGCCAACCAGGAGCAAGCCCAAAGTTTGGGATTTATTTTTCTTCTCATTTTCCCTTTTCCTCTCTGCTCCATACAGGGGAAGCATTTTCTATCTCTCTTTCCAACTCAGGACCCTTGACAGAGAGCACCTAAGCATGGAGGCAACTGCAGGTCTCTGGCTGGGGCCACTCTACGGAGAGACTGAAAGGTATCCATGTGGAAGCACCTGACCACCACTGCCTGGTTCACATGAGGGACCTGAGTCCTTTTCCTTTTTTTTTTTTTTTTTTTTTTCAGTCTTTCAGCAGTCATTTCCTTGTAGCTCCCCAGTAACTGAGGGCAACTGGCTGGGGCTACTCTCCAGTGTTACCTGAAGGCCAAGGAATGATAGGGATAGCTGCCCTGCCTGGAAGGGGTAGGGCTCTTCTGTCGTTCCTGGTTATACTCCCTGATCCCTATGTGTGACACAATTGGCAGTGGCAGCTTGTCAAGGGGAATTCACACGTTTCAGGGAACTTAAACCCTCTTTTCCTATGCTAAATTCTCCCGTAGAGTTAGCTAGTAAAGACAAAAGATAATGTCTCTTAGGCATTTTGACCTCCCTTATCAACTGGATAAGGGCAAAAGAAACCCACTTAGCACCCTAGCTATGCAAAGAAGGTTATAAATAAAAGAGATTTTATATTATATAAAAGGGATCCTGTATGGTAAATTCTTGTCCTAAAGTAAAATGACTGTTGTTTTAAAAGAGGGATATGGGCCAGGCATGGTGCCTCACGCCTGTAATCCCAGCACTTTGGGAGGCCGAGGCAGGCGGATCACGAGGTCAGGAGATCAAGACCAGCCTGGCTAACACAGTGAAACCCAGTTCTCTACTAAAATACAAAAAATTAGCCAGGCGTGGTGGCAGGCGCCTGTAGTCCCAGCTACTTGGAGACTGAGGCAGGAGAATGGCATGAACTGGGAGGCGGAGCTTGCAGTGAGCCGAGATCATGCCACTGCTC
>NW_016810868.1:226408-241997 GCF_001698545.2 Rhinopithecus bieti
TTTTTTTTTTTTTTTTTTTTTTCAGTCTTTCAGCAGTCATTTCCTTGTAGCTCCCCAGTAACTGAGGGCAACTGGCTGGGGCTACTCTCCAGTGTTACCTGAAGGCCAAGGAATGATAGGGATAGCTGCCCTGCCTGGAAGGGGGTAGGGCTCTTCTGTCGTTCCTGGTTATACTCCCTGATCCCTATGTGTGACACAATTGGCAGTGGCAGCTTGTCAAGGGGGAATTCACACGTTTCAGGGAACTTAAACCCTCTTTTCCTATGCTAAATTCTCCCGTAGAGTTAGCTAGTAAAGACAAAAGATAATGTCTCTTAGGCATTTTGACCTCCCTTATCAACTGGATAAGGGCAAAAGAAACCCACTTAGCACCCTAGCTATGCAAAGAAGGTTATAAATAAAAGAGATTTTATATTATATAAAAAGGGATCCTGTATGGTAAATTCTTGTCCTAAAGTAAAATGACTGTTGTTTTAAAAGAGGGATATGGGCCAGGCATGGTGCCTCACGCCTGTAATCCCAGCACTTTGGGAGGCCGAGGCAGGCGGATCACGAGGTCAGGAGATCAAGACCAGCCTGGCTAACACAGTGAAACCCAGTTCTCTACTAAAAATACAAAAAATTAGCCAGGCGTGGTGGCAGGCGCCTGTAGTCCCAGCTACTTGGAGACTGAGGCAGGAGAATGGCATGAACCTGGGAGGCGGAGCTTGCAGTGAGCCGAGATCATGCCACTGCTCTCCAGCCTGGGCGACAAAGCAAGACTCCGTCTCAAAAAAAAAAAAAAAAAAAAAGAGGGATATGGCTGGGCACAGTGGCTCACACCTGTAATCCCAGCATTCTGGGAGGCTGAGGCAGGTGGATCACGAGGTCAGGAGTTCGAGACCAGCCTGGCCAATATGGTGAAACCCCGTCTCTACTAAAGATATAAAAAATTAGCCAGGCGTGGTGATGCGCACCTGTTGTCCCAGTTACTTGGGAGGCTGAGGCAGGAGAATCGCTTGAACCTGGAAGGCGGAGGTTGTGGTGAGCCGAGATCGCATCACTGCACTCCAGCCTGGAATATAATAGTAATAAAAGTAAAGAAATAAAAGAGGGATGTATAGGACAAGTCACAAAGTCCAAGCATGTTGTAGATAGTCTGGGTAAGTCGTGAAAAAGATTTGTGAAAGTGAAATTATGCAAGAAATGTTGTATAATTTATATTGCCTAAGTTTAGAGGGTTAAAGGATTGTTTTAAGTGACATAGGAAAAATCCAAAGGTTTGAACAAGTTGTAGGCTTATGAAAATTAATTGTAAAAGAGATTCTGTGTATGAATATATTGGCTGAAGTTAAAAGAAAAAAATGTGGCTTTATCAAATTAAAAGGATGCTAGAAGTCAAGGCCTTCAGTCAGGGACAAGAGGAAATTCATAGTGGGCCACTGATTGTGGAGGGAACCATTCCAAGGTGGTGCTGGCACCCATCTAAGGTCAGAAATATCTGACAAACTAAGAGGATGCCCAGAGGTGGGGATGCCCTTGGGAACCCCAGACAAGACCCAGAGTTTTTCCACATGGCCACCCCAGGTAAAATCTGGGTCACCTAGTAGGCCCTCCACTTTCCATCCATTCCATCTGATTCCCTGCTTCGTTGCATCCTCAACCACTGGAATCAATTAAACTCTGACAATCTAAGGAGAAAACATCTGATTTTCTACTATAATACTATATAGCCCCAATATCAGCTGGACAGCCAGGAATAATTGGTGGTCATTGTTAGTGTTAATTACAACACCACCCTGCAATTAGACCTGTTTTGCAAGAGGCAGGGTAAATTGTCAGAAATCCCATACGTACAGGTCTTCACATACCAAAACCCAACAATCTGCAAAAGTCTTAGAAGCTGCCCTGAAAAGGAAGGTTTTAAGGCAGAACTAGATATTATAGATGACCCCCTCTTACAAAGGCCACCTGTCTCTCAGAGAGAAATGCAACCACCCCTGTATAACTCCTTGCTAAGTGCTCCTGGGGTTCAAACCCAAGAGCAAAATTCGGGGGTCCAGCTAAGTCCTCCTCACATTTGGAGAGGAACAATTTATTCAACTCCCCCTCCAGCCCTGCTACCCATGAGGGAAGTAGCAGGAGCTGAGGGGCCAGTCCTAGTGCAGTCCCCCTTTTCTATAACTGATATAAAACAACATAAGGAAAAGCTAGGAAGCTATTCTGAGAACCCTAGGAATCTGGAGATGGGTCCCAAACTTTGACCTTAGCCTTTGAGCTCTCAGGGGAGATGTTCAATTCATTCTAGCAATCTATTGCAGCCCCTTGGGAAAGAAACAAATCTTTGAGGCCACCCACCAGGAAGCAGATGACTTATTTCCTTGAAACCCTCAGGGTAATCACTTAGGCCCAGACACAGTCTCCATTACTGATCCTAACTGGGACACCCAAGGGGATGAACCACCAGGCTAAGTTTCTTGAGGCTCTCCTTGGGGGAAGAGAAAGAGAATAAGGAAGTAAATTATGATAAGGTAAAGGAGGTTATACTGGGCAAGGAGGAAAATCCAGCCGTGTTTCATGGCAGGCTGGAGGAAGGCTTTAAAAAAATATACTAATCCAATTTGTCCCAGACATTAGATGTAAGCTCCAAAAGCTACAGATGGGCCCACAAACTAATCAAAATCAGCTTCTTGATATTGCTTTCATGATGTATAACAATTATGAAGGAAGTAAAAGGGGAACAGAGTAAAGAAAAATGGCAAGCAAAAATTATGACAGCCATCACTGGCAATGCACTGAATGCCCAAAGAGCACTCAAAAGAAACCCAAAGGGCCATAAGGACAATGCCGGCCTGTAGAGGATACAAGATTTGTTAGTATTACTAGATACCTGTAGGGAGCTGAAGGCCCAAAAGACGTGACCAACTCAGTATTCCACTGGAGGCAATATGATCAAACAGCAAACTGTTTACCATGAAAGCAGGATGTGGGCAAACTCACGACTGTGCCTGCCACCAGGAGGTTTGCTGAGGGCAGTAACTCCCTGGTGCCGTGCTTATTGAGGTTATCTACTGGGACATCTAGAGCCTATTGTTCAAAGAATGCAGTCTTGCAAGCCTGCTGTGAATCAAACTGCCTGCTGACAACCACACCCTCCTCTTCTCACTATCTCTTTTGCCTAATAAATACAGAGGGCTGTGTAAAGCTCAGGGCCCTTGTTCACTAGAAGCAAGGAGCCCCCTGACACCTTCCAAATATACTCTTTGTCTTTATCTTTATTGCGGCATTTGTCATCCTTTGTTCGGTCCCCCAAGGTCCGTGAAGGTTACAGATACCTTTTTTNCAAAGTGCTGGGATTACAGGCTTGAGCCACCGCGCCCGGCCAGTTACAGATACCTTTACTGACTGGATTGATGCTTAGCCTACACCAAAACACAGAAGGCCAATGAAGTTGTGAAGGTTCTTCCAAGAAGTATTTCCCCAGTTTGGGTTATCTCAAAGCCTCCAAAGTGATAATGACTCATTCTTTATCTCTCAGTTCAAGGTGTTGCTAAGGCTCTCAGAATCAAATACTATTTACATTCAGCATGGAGGCCTCAATGCTCTAGAAAAGTGGAAAGAGCTAATCAAACTCCAAAACAGGTGTTAGCTATGTCAGGAAACATCAGAAACTTGGGTCAACTTGCTGTTCACAGTTCTTGTAACAGTCCATAATTTCCCCAGAGCAAAAATTAATATGAGCCCATATGAAATGTTATACAGAAGGCCATTTTTAAATAATGATCTAAATACTGATCCAGAAACGGCCACTTTAGTGAAATACCTAGTTAACCTGGGACCATTTCAGCAGTCTTGACAAAAGTTTGAAACTCAAAGGCTCCCCACACTGGGAACTAACCAGCAACCCAAAATCAGGCCAGGAGATAAGGTACTTTAAAAAAAAAAAATTATTTCCATAGGTTATTGGGGAACAGGTGGTGTTTTGTTACATGAGTAAGTTCTTTAGTGGTGATTTACAAGATTTTCGTGCACCCATCACCCAAACAGTGTATGCTGCACACAATTTGTAGTCTTGTATCTCTCACCCCTTCCCACCCTTTCCTCCTGAGTTCCCAAAGTCCACTGTGTCATTCTCATGCCTTTGTATCCTCACAGCTTAGCTTCCACTTATGAGTGAGAACTTATGACGTTTGGTTTTCCATTCCTGAATTACTTCACTTAGATTAATAGTCCCAATCTCATCAAGGTCACTGTGAATGCAATTCATTCCATTTTATGGCTGAGTGGTAGTCCATTTTATATTTTTATATATATAGTGTATACATATAATGTGTATATATAATATAATATATATACATATATCACAGTTTCTTTATCCACTAGTTGATTGATGGGCATTTGGGTTGGTTCAAGATTTTTGCAATTGCAAATTGTGCTGCTGTAAACATGCGTGTGCAAGTATCTGTTTCACATGACTTGTTTTCCTCTTGGTAGATACCCACTAGTGAAATTACTGGATTAAACGGTAGTTTTACTTTTAGTTCTTTAAGGAATCTCCACATGGTTTTCCATACTGGTTGTACCAGTTTACATTCCCACCAGCAGTGTAGAACTGTTCCCTGTTCACCGCATCCATGCCAATATCTATTATGTTTTAATTTTTTATTATGGCCATTCTTGCAGGCATAAGGTGGTAACACATTGTAGTTTTGATTTGCATTTCCCTAATCATTAGTGATGTTGAGCATTTTTTCATGTTTGTTGGCCATTTGTATATCTTCTTTTGAGAACTGTCTATTCATGTCCTTAGCCCACTTTTTGACGGGATTTTTTTTTCTTGCTAATTTGTTTGAGTTCATTGTGGATTCTAGATATTAGTCCTTTGTCAGATGTATAGATTGTGAAGATTTTCTCCCACTCTGCAGGTTGTCTGTTTACTCTGCTGACTGTTTCTTTTGGTGTGCAAAAGCTCTTTGATATAATTAAGTTCCAGCTATTTATCTTTTTTGCTGTTGTTGCATTTGCTTTTCGGTTCTTGGTCATTAAATCCTTGCCTAAGCCAATGTCTACAAAGGTTTTTCCAATGTTATCTTCTAGAATTTTTATAGTTTCAGGACTTAGATAAGTCCTTGATCCATCTTGAGTTGATTTTTTATAAGAGATGAGATTTCAGTTTCTTTCTCCTACATGTGTCTTGCCAATTATCCCAACACCATTTGTTGAATAGGGTGTCCTTTCCCCACTTTTATCTTTTCGTTTGCTGTATTTGGATTTATTTCTGGGTTCTCTATTCTGTCATTGGCCTATGTGCCTATTGTTATACCAGTACCATGCTGTTTTGGTGACTATGGCCTTATACTATAGTTTGAGGTTAGGTAATGTGATGCCTCCAAATTTGAGAGGAATGAGGGTGGTATTTTGATGGGAACTGCATTGAATTTGTAGACTGCTTTTGGCAGTATGGTCATTTTCACAGTATTGATTCTACCCATCCATGAGCATGGAACAGCAGTGTTTTGTAGTTTTCCTTGCAGAGGTATTTGACCTCCTTGGTTAGGTATATTGCTAAGTTATTTGGTTTTCTGCTTTTTGTTTGTTTTGCAGCTATTGTAAGAGGGGTTGAGTTCTTGATTTCATTCTCAGCTTGGTCACTGTTAGCATATAAAAGAGCTACTGATTTGTGTACATTAATTTTGTATCTGGAAACTTTGCTAAATTCTTTTATCAGTTCTAGGAGCTTTCTGGAGGAGTCTTTAGGGTTTTCTATGTAAGCAATCATATCATCAGCAAACAAACTGCGACAGTCTGACTTCCTCTTTCCCGATTTGGATGACTTTTCTTTCTCTTGTCTGATTGCTCTGGTTAGGACTTCCATTACTATGTTGAAGAGCAGTGGTGAGAGTGGGCATCCTTGTCTTGTTCCAGTTCTCAGAGGGAATGCTTTCAGCTTTTCCCCATTCTGTATTATGTTGGCTGTGGGTTTGTCATAGACAACTTTGATTACATTGAGGTATGTCCTGTGTTTATGCCAATTTTGCTGAGGTTTTTAATCATAAAGGATGCTGAACTTTGTCAAAGGTTTTTTCCACATCTATTGAGATGATCATGTGATTTTTGTCTTTAATTCTGTTTATGTGGTGTATCACATTTACTGACTTGAGTACGTTAAACCACCCCTGTATCCCTGGTATGAAACCCATGTGATCATGGTGGATTATCTTTTTGATATGCTGTTGTATTCGGTTAGCTAGTATTTCGTTGAGGATTTCCGTGTCTATGTTCATCAGGGATATTAGTTTGTAGTTTTCTTTTTTGGTTATGTCCTTTCCTGGTTTTGGTATCAGGGTGATACTGGCTTCATAGAATGATTTAGGGAGGATTCCCTCTTTGTCTATCTTGTGGAATAGTGTCGACAGGACTGGTACCAGTTCTCTTTGAATATCTGATAGAACTCTCCTGTGAATCCATCTGGTCCTGGACTTTTTTGGTTGGCAATTTTTTATTACCATTTCAATCTCACTGCTTGTTATTGGTCTGTTCAGGGTATCTAATTGCCCTGATTTAAGCTAGGAGAGTTGTATCTTTCCAGGAATTTAACCATCTCCTCTAAGTTTTCTAGTTTACATGGGTAAAGGTGTTGTAAGTAGCCTTGAAAAATCTTTTGTATTTCTGCGATGTCAATTGTAATATCTCCCATTTTGTTTCTAGTTGAGCTTCTTTGGATTTTCTCTCTTTCTTTCTTGGTTAAACTTGCTAACGGGCTATAGATTTTATCTTATCAAAGAACTAAGTTTTTGTTTCATTTATCTTTAATTTTTTTGGTTTGTTTGTTTAAGTTTCATTTAGTTCTGCTCTGATCTTGTTTATCTCCTTTCTTCTGCTGGGTTTGGGTTTGGTTTGTTCTTGTTTCTTTAGTTCCTTGAGGTGTGACCTTAGATTGTCTGTTTGCGTTCATTCAGGCTTTTCAATATAGTTGTTTGGGGCTATGAACTTTCCTCTTACCGCTGCCTTTGTTGCATCCCAGAGGTTTTGGTAGGTTGTGTCACTACTGTCATTCAGTTCGAAAATTTTTAAATTTCCCTCTTGATTTCATTTTTTACCCAATGATCATTCAGGAGCAGGTTATTTAATTTCCATGTATTTGCATGGTTTTGAGGGTTCTTTTTGGAGTATCCAGTTTTATTCCACTGTGGTCTCAGAAAGTGCCTGATATAATTTCAATTTTCTTAAATGTATTGAGGCTCATTTTGTGGCCTAGCATATATGGTCTCTCTTCAAGAAAGTTCCACACGCTGATGAATAGAATATATATTCTGTGGTTGTTGGCTAGAATGTTCTGTAAATATCTGTTAAGTTCATTTGTTCTAGGGTATAGCTTATGTTCACTGTTTCTTTCTTGACTTTCTGCCTTCATGACCTGTTAGTGCTGTCAGTGCAGTACTGAAGTCCCCCACTGTTATTGTGTTGCTGTGTATTTCATTTCTTTTTCTTTTTCTGTTTGACAGTCTTGCTCTGTCACCCAGGCTGGAATACAATGGTACTATCTTGGCTCACTACAACCTCCACCTCCTGGGTTCAAGCAATTCTCCTGCCTCAGCCTCCCAAATAGCTGAGATTACAGGAGCCTGCTAACACGCCCAGCTAATATTTTTGTATTTTTAGTAGAGACAGGGTTTCACCATATTAGCCAGGCTGGTCTCAAACTCCTGACCTCAGGTGATCCACCCACCTCGGCCTCCCAGAGTACTGGATTACAGGCGTGAACCACCGTGCCTGGCCTGTCTATCTCGTATCTTAGGTCTACTAGCAATTGTTTTATACATGTGGGAGCTCCAGTGTTAAGTGCATATATATTTAGGGTTGTGATATTTTCCTGTTGGACAAGGCCTTTTATCATTATATAATGTCCCTCTTTGTCTTTCGAATGGAATGTCTTTTTTCACCCCTTTACCTTAAGTTTATGTGAGTCCTTATGTGTTAGATGAGTCTCTTAAAGGGAGCAGATGGTTGGTGAATCTTTATCCATTCCACCACTCTGTATCTTTTAAGTGGAGCATTTAGGCCATTTACATTCAATGTTAATATTGAGATGTGAGATACTATTCTAGTCATCATGCTACTTGTTGCCTGAATACCTTGGGTTTTTAATTGTTATTGTTATATAAGTCCTGTTGGATTTATGCTTTAAGGAGGTTCCATTTTGGTGTATTTGTATTTTGAAAATTTGTTTCAAGATTTAGAGCTCCTTTTGGCAATTCTTGCAGTACTTGCTTGGTAGTGGCGAATTCTCTCAGCATTTGTCTGTCTGAAAAAGACTATCTTTCCTTCATTTATGAAGCTTAGTTTGGCTGGATACAAAATTCTTGGCTGATAATTGTTTTGTTTAAGGAGGCTGAAGATAGGGCCCAAACCCCTCCTAGCTTGTAGTGTTTCTGTTGAGAAATCTGCTGTTAATCTGATAGGTTTTCCTTTATAGGTTACCTGGTGCTTTTGGTTCATAGTTCTTAAGATTACTTCTTTTGCCTTTTTTTTCTTGAGACAGAGTTTCATTCTTGTTGCCCAGGCTGGAGTGCAATGGCGCGATCTTGGCTCACCGCAACCTTTGCCTCCCAAGTTCAAGCGATTCTCCTGCCTCAGTCTCCTGAGTAGCTGGGATTACAGGCATGTGCCACCATGCCCAGCTAATTTTTTCTATTTTTAGTAGACATGGGGTTTCTCCATGTTGGTCAGGCTGGTCTCAAACTCCCAACCTTGGGTGATCTGCCTGACTCGGCCTCCCAAAGTGCTGGGATTACAGACGTGAGCCACTGCACCCGGCCTCCTTCATCTTAACTTTAGATAATATGATGACAATGTGCCTGGGTGATGACCTTTTTGCAATGAATTTCCCAGGTGTTCTCTGAGCTTCTTGTATTTGGACGTCTAAGTCTCTAGCAAGGCCAGGGAAGTTTACCTTGATTATTTCCCCAAATATGTTTTCCAAATTTTTAGATTTCTCATCTTCCTCAGGAACACCAATTATTCTTAGGTTTGGTTATTTAACATAATCCCAGATTTCTTGGAGGCTTTGTTCGTATTTTCTTATTCTTCTTTCTTTGCCTTTGTTGGATTGGTTTAATTCAAAAACCATGTCTTCGAGCTCTGAAGTTCTTTCATCTGCTTGTTCAATCCTTTTTTTTTTTTTTTTTTTTTGAGACGGAGTCTCACTCTGTCGCCCAGGCTGGAGTGCAGTGGTGCAATCTCGGCTCACTGCAAGCTCCGCCTCCCGGGTTTATGCCATTCTCCTGCCTCAGCCTCCCGAGTAGCTGGGACTACAGGCGCCTGCCATCTCGCCCGGCTAGTTTTTTTTTTTTTTTGTATTTTTTAGTAGAGACGGGGTTTCACCGTGTAGGCCAAGATGGTCTTGATCTCCTGACCTCGTGATCCACCCGTCTCGGCCTCCCAAAGTGCTGGGATTACAGGCTTGAGCCACCGCGCCTGGCCTTGCTTGTTCAATTCTATTGCTGAGACGTTCCAGAGCATTTTACATTTCTCTAAGTGCATCCATTGTTTCCCGAAGTTTTTACTGTTTTTTATTTATGCTCTTTTATCTCGCTTACATCTTCTCTTGAAGAATTGTAGTGCCCCTCAAGTGAGAGGAGCCGTCTTCAAGAGAACACAACGAACAAGTCTCACCCCGAACCCAAAAGCAGGACAGCAAATAAATGGAAGAACATACCGATGCTGCATGGATGAGGGAAGATCATATTGTGAAAGATGGCCATACTGCCGCAAGGTAAGGGGTATGAGATTGACCATTGCCAGTCGCCCATCAAGCCTGACCAAAGGGGACTTTTCTTCATAGAATTTGAAAAAAGTACGTTTAAAAGTTCATGTTGGAACCAAAAAAAGAGCCGGTACTTTGCTCAGACAAGAAATCAAAAGAAAAAAGAACAAAGCTGGAAGCATCACAGCTACCTGACTTTCAAACTATAGCTACAACCTCACAGTGACTTAAAACAATCATGGTAACTTGGTACCAAAACAGAGATAGTAGGACCAATGCCGAACAGAACAGAGGCCTCAAAAAATTACCACACATGCTTACAACCATCTGATCGGTTCTGGAGCGAGAGACGACAAAACAACCAACCAAATGGGAGAAACGGCGTTCATTTCATAAAGGCTGCTGGGAAAACTGGCTACCATGTGAAGCTGGAACTGATTCCTTCCTTATCACTTACACAAATTGCATTCAACGATGGATTCAAAGACTTAAATGTTAGACCTACAAAAACCATAAAACCCGTAGAAGAAAACCGTAGGCAATACCGTTCAGGACAGTAGGCAAATGGGCAAAGGACTTCATTGACTAAAACACCAAAGCAATGGCAACAAGAAGCAAGAATAGACAAATCGCGGCGCTACAATTAAACTAAAGGAGCTTCTGCACAGCAAAAGAAACCTAACCATGCCAGAGTGAACCCAGGGAACCTATAGGAATGGGGAGAAAATTTTTGCAATCTACCCATCAAGACAAAGGCTAATATCAAAATCTAAAAGAACTTAAACAAATTTATAAGAAAAGAAATCAAACAACCCCATGCAAAAGTAGGCAAAGGATATGAACAGACACTTTTCAAAAGAAGACCTTATGCAACCAACAGACAACAGAAAAAACGCTCATCATCACTGGTCCAGCAGAGAGAGTACAAATCAAAACCAACAATGAGATACCATCTCACACCAGTTAGAATGGCAATCATTAAATAAGTCAGGAACAGCCCAGGCGCAAGTAGTTCCACGCCTGTAATCCAGCACTTTGGGAGGCTGAGGCGGTGTGGATCACGAGATCAGGAGATCAAGACCGATCCTGGCCTAATCACGGTGAAAACCCTCCTCTACTAAAAAATACAACAGGGGTGGGTGGCGGGGCTCCGTAGTCCCCAGCTACTCGGGAGGCTGAGGCAAGAGAATTGGCGTGAACCCAGAAGGCAGAGTTGCAGTGAGACAAGATCGTGCCCACTGCACTCCAGCCTGGCACAGTGAGCCGAGATCATTGCCACTGCACTCCCAGACTGGCAACAGACGCAAGACTGCTGTCTAAAACAAAACAAACAAACAAAAAGTCAGGAAAACAACAGTGCTGAAGAGGATGTTGGAGAAATAGGAACGCCTTTTACAACTGTTGGTGGGAGTGTAAACTAGTTCAAGCCATTGTGGAAAGACAGTGTGGAAACCTGTAATATAATGATAAAAAAGGTCAACCCATAAAAAAAAGCAAGTCTAAATATGTGTACAGCTCAACCAATAGAGCTGCAAAATAAACGTGATGCAAGCAAATCGACAGTACAGGAAAAGAGAAAAGACAAATCCTGCAAATTAAAGCTAGGGAGACTTCGACACCTCTCTTCACAATTCATAAGAATAGACAGAAAACCAGCAAGGAAGTAAACAGATGTTCAACCAACACCATCAACCAACAGAATCAATCAAACCATTTGTACATACAGCACACAAACAGCACAATATACCATTCTTTCCAACAGTGCCCACAAAATAAATATCAAAATAAGCATATTTCTGAGCCACGTAACGAACTTCAAACAAATTTAATAATAATTAAAAATTCTTTCCAGTTTATGTATTCTCCCGCCACCATAACTCAAACTAGAAATTAATAACGAGAAACAAGATAACAGTAACTCTCCAACACAAAGTTAAACAAGACAATTCTATATAGATAATCTCACACGGTCAAAGGAGGAAATTCATTTTTTTTTTTTTTTTTTGCCAGACGGAGTCTCGCTCCTGTCGCCCGGGCTGGAGTGCAGTGCGCGATCTCGGCTCACTGCCAAGCTCCGCCTCCCGGTTCCCGCCATTCTCGCTGCCTCAGCCTCCCGAGTACGTGGGACTCCACAGGCGCCGCGAACGGTGTCGCCCCCGGCCTAGTTCTTTTTGTGATGTTTTAGTAGAGACACGGTTCACCGTGTTAGCGCAGGAATCCCCATCGTCCTGCGACGCGCGCGAGCGCGCGGCGGGGGTCGGCCGTCCAAACAGTGCTGGGATTACAGGCTTGAGCCACCCGGGGGGCCGGCACAAAGAGAAATTTCAAGGCGAAATGTAAAAATACATCGAACTGAATGAAAGTGAAGAGACACCACATCAAATTGCAGGACACAGCTAAAGCAGTGCCAAAGGAAAACATATAGATCTACACGTCCACCTCACAAAAGAAGTAAGTCTAAATAATCATCTAAACCCCCAGTGTGAGCCACTGTGCCCAGCTGACATTTCTTCAAAGAAGGTATCGAAGTGATGAATAGGTTCACAAAAGATCCTCAACAATGGCCGTGTGCGTTGGCTCATGCCTGTAATCCCAGAGCCTTGAGAGGCCAAGGTGGGAGGATCACTTGTGGCCAGGAGTTCAAGACCAGTCTGGGTAACACAGCAAGACCCCATCTCTCTCTTTTTTTTTTTTTTTTTTTTTGAGACAGAGTCTTGCTCTGTCACCCAGGCTGGAGTGCAGTGGCAGGATCTCGGCTCACTGCAAGCTCTGCCTCCCGGGTTCACGCCATTCTCCTGCCTCAGCCTCCCGAGTAGCTGGGACTACAGGCGCCCACTACCTCGCCCAGCTAGTTTTTTTGTATTTTTTTAGTAGAGACGGGGTTTCACCCCATTAGCCAGTATGGTCTCAATCTCCCAACCTCGTGATCCGCCCGTCTTGGCCTCCCAAAGTGCTGGGATTACAGGCTTGAGCCACCACGCCCGGCCGCAAGACCCCATCTCTACAAAAAAAAAGTTTTAAAAACTTAGCCAGGCATAGTAGCATGTGCGTGTGGTCCTTGCTACTTTGGAGGCTGAGGAAGGAGGATCTCCTGAGCCCGGGAGCTTGAAATCAGCCTGGGCAACATAGGAAGACCTTATCTCTACAAAAAATTTAAAAATTAGCCAGGCTTGGCAGTGTGCACCTGTGGTCCTGGCTACTCTCCCAAGCTGAGGTGGGAGGATTACTTGAGCCCAGGAAGTTGAGGCTACAGTGAGCTATGATCATGCCATTGTACTCCAGCCTGGGTGACACAGTAAGACCCTGTCCCAAAAATAAAAATAAGTCACTTTAGAAATGCAAGTCAAAACTGAACAGAAATACCACTTCATGCCCACTAAGATGGTTAAAATTATCTTATTTTTTAGTTTTATTATTACTTTTTTAAAGATAGGGTCTCCCTCTGTTATGCAGGCTAGCATGCAGTGGCGCCATCCTGGCTCACTGAAGCCTCCAACTCCTGGGCTCAAGTGATCCTCCCACCTCAGTCTCCCAAGTAGCTGGGACTAGAGGCACACACCACCATGCCTGGCTAACTTTTTAAATTTTTTGTAGAGACAGGGTCTTGCTATGGTGCCCAGGCTGGTCTTGAATTCTTGGGCTCAAGTGATCCTCCCACCTCAGTCTCCCAAAGTGCTGTGATTACCGGCATAAACCACTGCTCCTGGCCTGATGGTTAAAATTTCAGACAGACAACAAATGCTGGTAAGGATGCAGAGAAACTGGAGCCCTTGTGCACTGCCAGTATAAATATAAAATGGTACAGCCACTATGGAAAACAGTTTGGTGGTTCCTCAAATGGTTAAACATAGAGTTCTGTGATCCAGTAATTCCAATCCTAGGTCTATACCCAAGGGAAATGAAAACATATTCCTTGCAAAAACTTGTGAAAGAATGTTCATAGCAGCATTAGTCATAATTTTTTAAACTGGAAATATCTAAATGTCCATCAACTCGTGAAATATAAACAAAATATGCTATAAATACACAATGAAATCATGCTTGACAATAAAATACCAATACTTGCTTCAACACGGATGTAAAAACACAAAAGGCCACCAATTGTATTAGTCCATTTATACAAAATGTCTGAAATACACAAATCTACAGAGACAGAAAGGTTAGTGCTTGCCAGAGGCTGTGGGAATAAGGAAATAGAGACTGACGGCTCATGGATACAGGGTTTCTTTTTTGGTTAATGAAACTGCTTAAAATTATATAACAATGATGGCCGCACAACTTTTTGAACATACAAAAAACTCTGAACTGTAAACTGTATACTTTAAAATGGTGAATTTTATGGTACACAGATTATATCGCAACAAAAGTGTTATTTAAAAAAAGATCTCCAAAAAGAAATTTCTGAGCCCAGAGAGTTTCACAGTAGAATCCTACCAAACATTTTTAAAACACATAACACATTTCTATTCAATCTCTTCCAGAAAACAGAGGAGGAATAAATACTTTCCGATTTATTTTATGAAGCTTGTGTTACCTTGATACCAAAACCAGACAAAGGCAATACAAAAAAAGGAAAATTACAGGCCGGGCACGGTGGGGCTCACGCCTGTAATCCTAGCACTTTGGGAAGTTGAAGCAGTCAGATCACAAAGTCAGGAGATCGAGACCATCTGGCCCAACATGGTGAAACCCTGTCTCTACTAAAATACAAAAAATTAGCCAGGCGTGGTGGCAAGCGCCTGTAGTCCCATCTACTTGGGAGGCTGAGGCAGGGGAATCGCTCAAATCCGGGAGGCAGAGATTGCAGTGAGCTGAGATTGTGCCACTGCACTCCAGCCTGGTGACAGGGCAAGACTCTATCTCAAAAAAAAAGACAAGAAAATTATAGATCAAAATCCCTCATGAATATAAGTATAAGACTCCTTAGTAAAAATGCTAACAAATACAATTCAGCAACACATAAAGAGAATTAGGTACCATGACCATGTGGGATTTATTCTGGGAATGCAAGGATGGTTCAATATTCAAAAATCAATGTAATTCACTATATTAACAGACTAAAGAAGAAAACTCACATGATCATATCAGTGCAGAAAAAAACATGTAACAAAATGCAACACCCATTCATAACAAAAACTCTCAGAAAAGTAAGAATAGAATAGAGTAGAACTACTCCAACTTGATAAACAGCATCTACCTCAAAAGAAAAAACAACTCAACCCTACAGCTAACATTATACTTAACTGTGATAGATGACATGCTTTTTCCTAAAATTGGGAGCATGTCAAGTATGTCAGTTCTCACCATTCTTACCCAACATAATGCTGAAGTTTCTAGCCAGTGCCATAAGGCAAGAGGTACATAGATCGAGATACACAGACCAAGGGGATAGAATACAGAGTCCTGAAATAAACTCTTGCATATATGGCCAGATGATTTTCGACAAGAGCATCAAGACCATTTTATGGTAAAAAGACAGTCTTTTCAGCAAATGGTGCTGGAAAAAACTGGATACCCACATGCAAAAGAATAAAGCTGGGGCCGGGCACAGTGGCTCATGCCTGTAATCCCAGCACTTTGGGAGGCCCAGGTGGGCAGATCACCTGAGGTCGGGAGTTCAAGACCAGCCTGACTAACATGGAGAAACCCTGTCTCTACTAAAAATACAAAAATTAGCCGGGCGTAATGGCAGACGCCTATAATCCCAGCTACTTTGGAGGCTGAGGCAGGAGAATCACTTGAACCCAGGAGGTGGGTTCCATTGCACTCCAGCCTGGGCAAAAAGAGCAAAACTCTGTCTCAAGAAAAAAAAGAAAGAAGAAGAAGAAGAAGAAGGAGGAGGAG
>NW_016810868.1:246139-262748 GCF_001698545.2 Rhinopithecus bieti
CCTGGGCAACAGAGTGAGACTCCGTCTCAAAAAAAAAAAAAAAAAAAAAGTGTCAGCACCAAACACTGGCCAGAATGCACAAAAACTGAATTATTCACACACTGCTGGTGGGAATGTAAAGGAGTGTAGCTCTCTGGAAAAGCTTTGGTTTCTTAAAAAACTCAGCATGCAACTACTATACTTACCAATTTGCACTCTTGGGCATTTATCCCAGAGAAATGAAAACTTATGTTTGCACAAAAATGTGTACAGCAACTCTATTCATAATAACCCCAAACTGTAAGCTTCCACAGGTGAACAGTTAAACAAGCCATGGCACAGCCATAGCATGGAATACTACCTGGCACCACGGAACACCACCTGGCACCACGGAACACCACCCGGCACCACAGACTACCACCCGGCACCACGGAATACACCCGGTACCACGGAATACACCTGGCACCACAGACTACCACCCGGCACCACGGAATACACCCGGCACCACGAAATACTACCTGGCAGTAAAAAGAAACATGCTACCAACACCTGGGTGAACCTCCAGCTAATTTTGTTTGAGTGAAAACAGACAATACCAAAAGGTTACGTTTGTTATGGTTTTGTCCATGTAACGTTCTGGAAATGACTAAATTATAGATATGGCAAACAGACTAGTGGTTGCCAGGGATTAAGGAGGCGGAGAGGGCAGGAGGGACGCGGGTGTGGCCATGAAAGGGCAGCATGAGGGACCCCTGCAGGGATGGAGATGCTCTTCATCTTCACTGTGTCAACATCACTGATACTGATGTATTAACATGAATATCCTGACTGTGACCCTGATTATAGCTTTGCAGGTTGTTGCCACTGGGAGAAAAGGGTAAAGGATGCATGAGCTATTTCCGTATTATTTCTTATTACTGCATGTGAATCTACAATTATCTTAAATAAAAAGTTTAATTTTTTAAAAGCCCATTCCCTTAATCCCTGTCTCCCTGCAGTTACTTCCCACTGGTCTTTACTTCCCACTGGTCTGCTCCCTCCTAGAGTCATCTGTGGTTGCCACCCTGGTTTCTTTGCCTCCTCCTCCCTGTAACCCAATCATTCCAGGGTGTTGTCCCACCAATGAGACTGCCCTTGCCAAGTTTACCAACAACCTTCATCTTATCAAATGCAGTGGTCCGGGCTTCTCATCTTCCTTGACTTCACAGCAACATCTGGCCCAGCTGATCCTGTTCTCCGAACGCTTTACTCTGCTCCCAGGATGCTGCGTGGTTATGGTGCTATTCCTGCCCCCTTAAAAGCTCCAGCCCAGTCTCTTTCGCAGCTCCTGCTTTCCTACTGGGCCTCTGAGTGCTCGAATTCTCCCCAGTCTCAGCCTTGGGCCTTCTTTTCTCCATTTGCACTTACTACCCAGGTGATCTCATCCTCTCACATAGTTTTAAACACTGTCCATGAGTCAAGTACTTCAAATGCTCATCCTCAGCCTGCTGTTCCCTCTGAATTCCCTCTCAAACACCCACCTACACACCCAAGATCTCCACTTGTATGAAAATAGTTACCTAAAGTTTTGCAGAGCCAAAACAGAATCCTGGAGTTCCACCACTATCCTCTCCTAAAACAAAACTAAGTAAATTCCTTGCTCCTAATTCTCCCTTTCTTGGTAAATGGCATCACCTTTCTCAGTGCCTCAAGTCACATCATCGTTGAGACTTCTGCTTCTTTCACATCCACTCTATGAGCAACGCCTGTTTGTGCTAGCATCAAAATGCAGCTATGGATCTGAACACTTTCCAACTTGGATCTTCACGGAACTAGTACGATGAACACAAGCAAATCATATGTGCATAATCATAAAGCAACATGTTACCTCCACTGTGCCTCCAAACATGGTCCGTGGAGAAATCCTTTCCATGCCCCTAGATGACAATTTGGACAAGCCCATGACCGTTCTGACAGCTCCTGGCTAAGGAGAAGTTCTACAGCCTGCAAGTGGAGAAGTTCTACTTTCAAGTGGAAAATACAGTTTCAACTCAGCAGTTGAAAGTGTTCAGGCCGGGTGCAGTGACTCATGCCTATCATCCCAACACTTTGGGAGGCTGAGGCAGGTAGATCACTTGAGGTCAGGAGTTCAAGACCAGCCTGGCCAACATGGCAAAACCCTGTATCTACTAAAAATACAAAAATTAGTCGGGTGGGGTGGCTCATGCCTGTAATCCCAGCTACTCAGGAGGCTGAGGCATGAGAATCACTTGAACCCAGGAGGCAGATGTTGCAGTGAGCCAAGATCGTGCCATTGCATTCCAGCATGGGTGACAGAGCAAGACTCTGTCTCAAAAAAAAAAGAAAGTGTCCAGTCTCAGTCTCAGCTGGTCATCAAACTGACATGCTTCACTCTGACAATACCCACTCTCGCTGGCTAGCCTGCCACAGCTGGCTGCTGCAGTGGAAGAGAAAGACACAGCCCCTCTCTGCTCCTCTGTACCCAGCATTGCTGTGGAGCTGCTGACCCAACACTGTCACAGCAGGGGAGGGAGAAGGGACAGCTGTTATTCCTCGTGCGGTGCTGTCCGGAGACCATCTCACCTCTCTAGACCTAGGAGGAATTTACTGCCAACTCTTCTCTCCCCAGGCTCATCCGTGTGTTCTCCCCAAGCTCCATTTGACTCCGCCTGCTTTTCCAGGCACAGACAAAGCCATTTCTCCTCCAGCTGGAGAGCCCCCACGCTGCCCCACCCACTGCCACCAGCTTTTCAGCAATCCACTCTGAACAGATGCTCTCTATTGAGACCCCATCACTCACCTGGTCCTGACTGCCTGCTCTCGCTCACACCCCCACCCCTGCTCCCAACATGGACTGAGCTCCCCATCTCCCTGTCTCCACCCCTACCACAGGCCGTGGGTTCCATCCACCCCTACCGCAGGCCACGGGCTCCACTCCTATCGCAGGCCTGCCGTGGCCTCCCGCCCCTACCGCAGGCTGCAGGCTCCCGTCCCTACCAAAGGCTGTGGGCTTCACCCCTACTGCAGTCCGTGGGCTTCCACCCACAAAGAACCCAGATGTCATTGCTTGAAGGAGCATATATCCGAGGGGCCACAAAAGTCCCTCTCACTGGGTTGGAGGCGAGGGGCAGGCTCTCTCTCTAAAGGATCCTCTTCAAAACTCCTGTCTAATCTCCAGCGACCAACCACGTATGTCCTTAGTGTGGAGGAGTGGACCAGTCGGTTCTTGGCTACCTGCTCTGGGGCCTTGTGTGGCGCCAGCCCACACTGCCATGACTGCATCCTGCTGCCCCGGCCAAGCTTCCAAGGTATCGTAGCACCTGCATGCCTGGTTTCTAGACCTCACCAGGCCTTGCCCTCCCAGTACCCTGTAACTCGTCACTGTCTGCTCCTCATCCTCTTCTGTTTTCTTCATGGCACTCGCCATTGTCCAGGCCCTTATGTATCGAATGCCTCTGCTCACCACTGTGCAAGCAGAGCCAGGGCTCACTGGATCCTATTGAAACACACGCTGGCTGAAACACTCTGTGGCTCCTCCTGGCCAGTGCCACCTGCCCCAGGATGGGGCTCCTGCCCATCCCCTCCCCCGGGAGGCACAGACCCAGGCAGAAGAATCTGAGTCATGTGCCGCCCCTGGCCAAGTCCCAGTGGACACTGAGGGCTGTGGAGACCTGGTCACACAGCCCTCCATTTGGGTGGGGCCAGCAGGACTGCAGCCAGCTCAGAGCTATTTTTAGGGTCTGTCTTTGTGGGAATCGTTCCTTGATTGGCTACAAGGAGAGAACAGCCAAGCTCTTCATCACCGCCTTTGTCCTGTTCCTCTTTCCCTCAATCACACAAGCTGTCATCAGACATGACTCCCACTGGAGGAGGAATCTGGTTCAAACGGACCCTGTGCTGGCTTTTCCTTAACTCCTCATCTGCCATCTGCCTGTTCAAGGAGCTTGATAAACGAGCTCAACAAGCATTTGGCAAATGCCTGCTGAATGCCCAGCCCTGTCCCCATGAATGCATGAGGCACAGGGCAGAGGGCCCCAGTCTCTCCCCAGGACCTGTCCACCATCATGCCACCAGCCGTCATGGGCACAGCTGCTGGAGGCTGGGGAGAGAGGCACAGGCTCCCAGGCGCACGTGGACCAAGCTTCACCCCAGGGCACAAGTGACAAGCTCTAGGTGAAAGCACCTTGCACTCCGGCCCCTGCCCGCCCTGACAGCACCTGAGGGGAACACATCCTCTAGTTACTCAAAACCTAGCACCCTTCCCAGATTCCTGGCCCACAGGCGCCTGACCTTCTCCACCTCCCACAGCCCCTCAAGTACTAATTTAATTGTTCTCATGCCCTGGTGGCTCACAGGGCTGTCACATACAGAGGGGACAGAGAGCAGCAGGGGCCTTCCTATAAAGAGGCAGATCTGCTCAAGAGTCGGTGGTTGGGGATGGGAGACTCCACCAAGAAGGACCCAGGCGGAGGCAATGCAAGGGAGCTGAGCCATCAGGCTCCCTCGAACTCCCTCATACTCAACTTCAATCACGGCCACCAAACCCAGGCTGCCGTAAACTGCGGAGACAGCCCAGCGTCCTGATGAGACCAAAGAGGAAACAGGAGCAGACAGACTAGGCGTCAAGGAAACAAACACACAAGCCACAGGCTCTACTCCAGGAATCCCCGCGTGACTGAGGAAGGTCTCGGGGGCCTCGGCCCTGCTCTGCGGTTCACCACCTTCACCAGGCAGCCTGGGGATGGGAGGCCCAGAAGCCCTACTGGCCCTCGACTCCATCAGAGACCCTAGAGGGGTGGCACAGCAACAGCTGCCCGTAGTCCTCGGGCTGGAGCAAGTTAGTCAGCTTCTCCACAACTCAGCCTCATCAACTGTGCAACAGGTTCCTGAGAGGAGTCAACAGAAATAAAACACTTCCCACAGGGCCTAACCCAGAGCAGGCTAGCAGTGGGCATGAGCTGTCGGTGCTGCCATCCTTGACAACAGAAACAGCAGCATCTCCTCTGGAGTTTTCTTCTCTGACCTCTGCCACTCAGCCTTCAGCTTCATTTTCATGAAGGAGACGACTCCAGGAGGACCCACCTCAGAAGGCTGAGCTGAGGCTGCCTGTGGTGTACCCTGGGGTGGGGCATCTGCCGGAAGGAGCCTGTATTTCATCCTAGGGGTGCAGGGAGGAGCCTAGGGCTGGGCAGAGGCTCTGAGGTCAGAAGGGCCCCCCTAAATGGACCCCCAGAGGCACCAGCTCAGGAGGCCCAGGGCCCGCCCTCAGGCCCAGGGCCACGATGCCACTCACGTTGTAGAGGATGTCAGTCCAGCCCTCCATGGTGATGCACTGGAACACCGTCAAGATGGCAAACAGGATGTTGTCAAAGTTGGTGATGCCAAAGTTGGGTCCTGGCCAGTACTCCCGGCACTCAGTGTCGCCCTCGCACAGCCGGGCTGGGGCCTCCTTGCCACAGGGGAAGTCACCCACGGGCTCTGCATCTGCAAGGAGGAGAATGAAGCAGACCCTGAGCTCAGAAATACCAAGCTCTCCAATCCCCACCAGGATTCCTGGGCTCCGGAGAGCTCACAGCAGGTGGGCAGGAACCAGGTACCAACAGAAACCCTCCCCCAACTTCCCACTATTCCTCCTTGAACCTACATCAGGCATCACCTCTTGCTGCCCTCCTGAGCTCAGGAGCGACCAGCTCAGGGAGTAACGGCCAGCTTCTGCCCCGCTACTGGAACCTGTCCACCATCACTTAAACAGGCTCACAGCCCATTCATCTTAAAACCAAAAACAACAAACTCCTAACCTCCCATTCTTCCCACCACCCTAACTGTTCCTCTCCCTCACAGCCAGACCACCACGCTGACCGTTCCTCTCCCTCACAGCCAAACTGCCACCTAACCGTTCCTCTCCCTCACAGCCAGACCACCACCCTGACCATTCCTCTCCCTCACAGCCAGACCGCCACGCTGACCGTTCCTCTCCCTCACAGCCAGACTGCCACCCTGACCGTTCCTCTCCCTCACAGCCAGACCACCACGCTGACCGTTCCTCTCCCTCACAGCCAGACTGCCAGCAAGATCCTCCTGACATGCAGATTTGACTTGAGGCCCTTGGCCAGTCCCAAGCTGGACTCAGCCACTGTGCAGTCTGGTGCCTGTCAGGCAGGATGATCTGGAACCAACCGAAGATGTGCCCAGAGGGTGGCTGGAGACCTCCTGGCCCAGGTCTCGTTGCACTGACCCTACAGGGCGGACATCCTTCCACTGTGCTGAAACCTAGCAGGCAGCCAGGGACCACAGAAAGAGGGGTTAAAGACAGACCAGAAAACCACTGCTAATCTCTAGAACAAGATAGCAAGCAGCACATTTACCCCCTTCACTCTCAAAAATCTCAACGAAAGGCAGAAAAAAAAATGTTTTTTAAAAATGTAGGCCGGGCACGGTGGCTCACGCCTGTAATCCCAGCACTTTGGGAGGCTGAGGTGGGCAGATTGCCTGAGCTCAGGAGTTCAAGACCAGCCTGGGCAACATGGTAAAATCCTGTCTCTACTAAAATACAAAAACTAGCCGGGCGTGGTGGGCACGCGCCTGTAATCCCAGTTACTCAGGAGGCTGAGGTAGGAGAATTGCTGGAACCTGGGAGGCGGAGGCTGCAGTGAGCCGAGATTGCACCACTGCACTCCAGCCTGGGTAACAGAGTGAGACTCCATCTCAAATGAAAGAAAAAAAAAAAGTACAACAACATGAAAATATCTATCAACATAGGAGAAATTTTGAGGGGTTGCTCAGATGGAAAGCAAATATTCCCAGGTTTAGAAGGCAAAACTGACTACCTAAGTTTATTCCTCTCCATCCAAATATCTTGCTAAGTGCCAGTAAAGAAGACTAGGAACAATGAGTTTCATCTCCTTCTTTCCAGTTCTTTTTTTTTTAACTTTTTCTTCTTTTTCTTGTCTCACGACCTGGCCATGACTACAAATGCTATGTGGACTAGAAGCGACTTGCTTTGTTCTTGACTGTAAAGGGTAAAGGGAAAGCTCTCCAGGCTTACAGTGAGGTATGATGTTTGCAGGAAATCTGCGGGAATTTAAGAAAACTCTCTTTTATTTACAGTTGGATTAAATGTTTTTCTTTAAATCATGAATGATCTAAATTCTAGTAAAACATTTTTCTAAAAGTTCTGGGACTATAGGTGAGCCACCGCCAGCCGGGTTTTCTCCTTTAATAAGTTTGTAGTTCAAGCCACAAACCTTAGCTTCATCCTACACTCTTCTCTTTCTCTTACCCCCACATACAGACTCTCAGAAAATTCTGTTGGCTTTACCTACAAATACACCCATAATCTGACCCATTTTAACCACCTCTACTACAACACCCAGCCTGGCCCCAACCACCATCACCTCTGCTGGATTGAGATCTTCTTCTCAACTCTGTTTCTGCCTTTGCCTCCCAAGAGCAGCGCGAATGATCAGAAGATGCCACATCTCACTCAAAGTGCTCCACTGTCTTCCCGTTTCTCTCAGAATAAGACAGGGCCATGAAGCCCACATGATTCCTCTCGTTGTCGCTGCTCCGCACCATAGGCCTTTGCACCTCATACTCCTGGTAACTAAAGTTCTGCTCAGGTGGCCACATGGCTCCCATCTCCCTGCATTCAGAAGCTGCTCAACAGTCACCTTGGCAGAGTGGCCTCCTGGGCCCCTCTGCAAAGTAGGCCCCAAATTATTCTAGTTCAAACACCTTTTTGTTTTCTTCCCAAAAGTTACTACAATCGATAATTACTATATTTCTGTGTTTGTTTATTTACTTGTGTTTATCAGGCTATTGTCTATGTCCCCCACTAGAATGTCAGCTCCACCTCATGCATCTGGCACCAAGAAGGCCCCTCTAGCACCCAGAACAGTGCCCATCTCCTGGATGAACGCATCTGTGGCACTCGACTGTGCTGGAGGGTGCTGCCTGGCCTCACCTGTGCTGTTGGGGAAACAGGCCTTGTGGAACTTGCCCATGTAGAACTCCAGGCCAATGATGGCAAACATGAGGATGGCAAAGAAGAGAAGCAGCCCGATCTGCAGGAGTGGAACCATGGCCTTCATGATGGACTTGAGCACCACCTGCAAACCTGGAGCCAGAACAGGGCAGGTCAGGAAGCAATGTGGGCAGCGTAGGGCAAGGAGTTGGGTGGGGGCATGGACAGAACAGCAGGAACCTAGCAGGGGCAGCAAGGTGCTAAGCAGTGAGTGCTTGCAAGGTCAAAGGACAGAACTAAAGCCCCTTAAGGTGCAGAGGGGCAGAGAGTGCTTGTGAAGGGCAGAGCTGAGAGTCCTAGGGACAAAGCATAAGGTCCTAGAGAGAAGTTGACTGAGAAGTGTCTCTAAGTAGGCAGAGTGGGATGTGTGGGTGTCAAGTTATGAAGTCTGAGGTGGGGAGTGGGGCTCAGGGTGGGGCAAGAACAGAGAATCCTGAAAGAGAATGAAATCCTGAGAAGGAAGAGCCAAATCAGAGGACATCCTGAGAGGAAAGAACAGGGGATCCTGGGAGGGAAAAGCAGGGGATCTGGGGAGGGAAGAGCAGGGGATCCTGGGAGGGAAGAGCAGGGGATCCTGGGAGGGAAGAGCAGAGAATGCTGGGAAGAGCAGAGAATGCTGGGAGCTAAAAGGAGGGGACCCTGGGAGGGAAGAGCAGGGGATCCTGGGAGCGAAGAGCAGGGGATCTTGGGGGAGATTCCTAACAGACCCAACTCCTTGGGAGAAAGTGAGGCAAAAAGACCTGCCCCTGGCAATGTTCTGCCACTGGCTATACAGCATGTGAGGAACTGGGCAGAGGAGCCTATAACCCTTGACCCCTCCCCTTGCAGCCAGGCCCCGGTACTTGGATATGGGTCAGAACCCTTGCCTGGCAGGGTCTCAGGGCAGAACAGGGAGCCAATCACCAGTGTTCCCTCAGTGGCCTCTGGAGGACAAAGCACTAGTTCCATGTCCACTCAGGCCCTTAGGTAAACCTAAAACCAGACTTCCACTGGGCTGAAGGAGTAGGGGTCCAAGTGGTCACTGGCTCATGAGGTCACCCTGGCCATCCTCCTGCTCATGGCAGGCTCTGTGGGCAGCCCACTTCAGGAGCATGTCTTAAGGTTGGCCTCAGTCCCCAGTGACTCTGCCAAGACTGAGCCAAGAGACAAGTGGCCCTTTGCAGCCTTTGCACATTTTCTCAGGCATCGTTCCCCACCACCTTAGTCAACCTCTCATCCATTCTTTAACCTCAGTAAAAGAAGCAAAGTGATGAAATGTGACAGAGTACATGAGAAGGAACAAAGCTTCCATCTCGGGAAGCCAGGTCAGGGTCAAATAACAGCATCACCCTGTGGGCTTTCATGGAGGGTGGGACAGGCCACAAAAGGCCTGCTCCTCCCTTCCTCCTGCCTGGTTCCCTGGGGTCAAAAGGGGCAAGCTCAGAGTCACCAAAGCCAAACTGTAGCCATGGCCATGTCCATGGTGAGGGTAGGAGAGGAGGCTGTTGTTCCAGGCAGGCTTGGGCGTATCTTCACTGGACTCACTTGGAATCCCAGACACCAGCTTTAGAGGCCTCAGCACACGCACAGCCCTCAGTGTTCGCAGGTCGAAGTCCGTTCCAGCCGTGGCGAGGATCCTGGCAGGAACAAAGAGAAGAAGGGAAGTAAAGGTTTCCACAGTGAGTCTGGAAGAGGACACTCCTCCCACCACCGGGGTCCTGTGTCCCCACACTGTCCAACCACAGGGCCAGCACAGAGCGGCTTGCCAGGTGAGAGGAGGCAGGAACTGAATCCAGAAACCGTCACAGAAATGTTCACAATCACCCACATGACCAAACCTCCAGTTCAAAGGCACCATCTCTGAATAGACACTTGGCCCCTGGCATGGCAGGAAATCTGTCCACCAATTGAGTTTAAGCCTGACCCATATCCCCAAACCAACCCCAGCTGCACTTCAAGCTGCCTTCTGAGAGGCAGTGGTGACTGAGAGCAGGAGCAGGATGGAGCCTGAGGGACTCCTGAACTGACCCCCAAATATCACCATTCTTTCCCTTATCTCAGGAAGATGTGGAAGTGGGGTATTGGGAAGGTGGAATGAGGAAGCCACTGTGGTCAGCTCTATCAGCATAAAAACCTGTCTTAGTATCTCCCATCTTAAGAACAAAACTAAAGATCCCATATCTGCCTTCTACCACAGAGCATTTCTCTGTTCCCTTCCCATCAGGACTCACGGATGGTGTCAATCCTCGGTCTCTCCACTTCCTTACCTTGTGGTCTCTCATTAGCTTTCTCCAGCCAGGCTCTCACCCACCTCTCCACTGAAATGCTACGTCAAGCCTTCCTCTTACCAATTCTAATGGTCAAGTCTCCTTTAAAGGGTGCAGTCTCTTGCCTCAGGTCAACTGTCTCCTGTTTCCCTCCCACTCCCTGGGGGCTCCTTCTTAGTTTCTTTTGCCAGCTTTGCCTTCTCTGCCAGAGATTCAAACCTTGGGTGCCCCAAGCCTCATTCCATATAGGAGCTTCCCAATGGCTTTGAATATCATGTATGTCTATTATTCCCAAATGTACCTCTTCAACCCAGCCCTGGAGTTCTAGGCTCATATATCCAACTACCTTTTTAACAGTCCCATATGGGTATTTTAAAAAGCATATGAAACATTCCATAACTAAAGAATTCTTTTTTTTCACTTTAACAGAAGTATAAAACACGTACCTTTTTTCTAAAGTTCAGAGTTGTTACATTACAATGACTAAGAAACTTTCTATTCTTACTTCCAGTCCTGCTCCTTCCCGTTCGTTCCCCTCCATGGATCGCACCAGTCACCTATTGTTTAAACCAAACCCGAAGCTTCATTCCTGACTCCGGTCCTTCACTCATATGCCACATCCAGTTCACCAACAATCCTGCTGGCTCTGCCTCTAAAGCACATCCAGGATTCTTGGTGAAGGCTTTGAGACCACCTGCTCCAAACACATAGCAGTGACAGACAAAATCTGCAACAGAGCTGGGGGTCAAAAATAAGATAAATATCGGCCGGGCACAGTGGCTCACGCCTGTAATCGCAGCACTTTGGGAGGCCAAGGCAGGTGGATCCCCTGAGGTCAGGAGTTTGAGACCAGCCTGACGAACATGGTGAAACCCCGTCTCTACAAAAAAAAACAAAAATACAAAAACTAGCTGAGCACAAAAGCACGTGCCTGTAATTCCAGCTACTTGGGAAGCTGAGGCAGGAGAATTGCTTGAGCCTGGGAGGCAGAGGTTGAAGTGAGCTGAGATTGCGCCATTGCACTCCAGCCTGGGCAACACAGCGAGACTCCATCTCAAATAGATAAATAAATAAATAAAAGATAAATATAATGAAATTTTTTAAAAAGGACAATAAAAAGCCTACTATTCAAACCAAAATTCCAAGTTACCTGAGGAAGCCCAATGCTATAGAAGACGTTCAACAGGATCAACTATTGAAAGAGGAATTTTGTTCAGATAAAAACGGTAAACTATTAAACAAAAACAAGTAGAAAAGGTAGAAAATGTAAAACTAGCTAGATCAACGGAATAGAATAATAACCCAGAAATAAACCCTCACATATATGTCAACTGGTTTTCAACAAAGGGACCAAGGCCATTAAGCGGAGAAAGAATGATCTTTTCAACAACCAAGCAGAATACAGTTGGACCCTTACCTTACCCCAAATACAGAAAGTAACTCAAAATGGATCAAAGATCTAAATATGAGAGATAAGACTAGAAAACTCTTAGGAGAAACATAGAGGGAAATATTCATAACATCGGATTGGGCAATAATTTGTCGGATATGACACCCAGAGCACAGGCGATAAAAGAAAAAATAGATTAAATTGAACTTCATCAAAAATAAAAACTTTTGTGCATCAGAGAAAGGGTCCCCAACCCTCAGGCCACAGACCAGTACTGCTCTGTGGCCTGTTAGGAATCAGGCCACTCTGCAGGAGGTGGCAGCGGGCGAGCGTTACTGCCTGAGCTCCACCTCCTGTCAGATCGGCCGTGGTATGAGATTCTCATAGGAGCACGAACCCTGTTGTGAACTGCACATGTGAGGGATCTCGGCTGCAGCTCCTCATGAGAATCTAACGCCTGATGATCTGTCACTGACTCATCACCCCCAGATGGGACCGTCCAGTTGCAGGACAATAATCTCGGGGCTCCCACTGACTCTATATTATGGCGAGTTGTGTAATTATTTCATCATATATCACAATGTAACAGTAATAGAAATCAAGTGCACAATAAAAGTAATAACGCACTTGAATCATCCCAAAACCATTGCCCTGACCTCTGGTCTGTGGAAAAATTGTCTTCCATGAAACCAGTCCCTGGAGCCATAAAGGTTGAGGGCTGCTGCATCAGAGGACGCTATCAAAAAGTGAAAAGAACCCTACAGAATGGGAGAAAGTATCTGCAAATCATGTATCTAATAAGGGATTAATATCCAGAAAACACAAACACTCCTACAACTCAACAACAACAAAAACAACTCAATTTTAAAATGGGCAAAGGACTTGAATGAACATTCTTCCAAAGAAGATATACAAATGGCCGACAGACGCATGAAAAGATGCTCAACATCACTAATCATTAGGAGTTTGATGTTTACTTCAATCATTTGAAGTAAACATCAAAACCACAATGAAATACCATTTCATACCCACTAAGATAGCTATTAGTGGCCGGGCGCGGTGGCTCACACCTGTAATTCCAACACCTTGGGAGGCCAAAGCATGTGGATCACCTGAGGTCAGGAGTTCAAAACCAGCCTGGCCAACATGGTGAAATGCCATCTCCACTAAAAATACGAAAATTAGCCAGGCATGGTGACGGGCGCCTGTAATCTCAACAACTCAGGAGGCTGAGGCATCAGAATTGCTTAAACCCAGGTGGCAGAGGTTGCAGTGAGCAAAGATCATGGCACTGCACTCCAGCATGGGTAACAGAGCAAGACTCCATCTCAAAAAAAAAAAAAAAAAAAAAGTAGTTGTTATCAAAAATAAACAGAAAATAACAAATGTTGGCAAGGATGTGGAGAAATCGGAACCCTCGTGTGTTGCTGGTGGGAGTGTACACCGGTGCAGCCACTGTGGAAAACAATTTGAAGGTTATTCAAAAAGTTAAACATAGGTTGGGCGCAGTGGCTCACGCCTGTAATCCCAACACTTTGGGAGGCCGAAGCAGGCAGATCACCTGAGATCAGGAGTTCGAGACCAGCCTGGCCAACATGGTGAAACCCCGTCTCTACTAAAAACACAAAAATTAGCCTGGCCTGGTGATGGGGGCCTATAATCCCCACCACTTGGGAGGCTGAGGCACAAGAATCGCTTGAACTCGAGAGGTGGAGGTTGCAGTGAGCTGAGATTGTGCCACTGCACTCCAGCCTGGACCACAGAGTGAGACTCCATCTCAAAAAAAACTAAAAATGAAAAAAAAATGCTGAACATAGAATTAACATATGATCCAGCAATTCCCCTTCTAGCTATATATCCACAAGAATTGAAAGCAGGACTCAATCAGATACTCATACACCAACGCTCATAGCAGCGTCACTCACAATAACTGGAGGAAGGGAAGAACACAAATGTCTATCGCCTGAAGAATGTGTGCACACGATGTGGTGCACACACGTGAATAACTATTCTCCACAAAAGGCAAGAAGCTCTGATGCTGCATTTGCTGCAGCATGGATGAACTTGGGTAACATTATTCTAAGTGAAATAATCCAGACACAAAAGAGCAAATAACGTACGATCCCACTTACATGAGGTACCTGGAACAGGCAAATTCACAGACACAGTAAGTAAATTAGCGCTAACCCAAGGCTGAAGGAAGGGAAGTGGGGAGTTATTGCTTAATAGGTACTAAGTTTCTGTTTGGAGCAATAAAAAATTTGGAAATTGCAAGGCCGGGTGCAGTGGCTCACGCCTGTCATCCCAACATTTTGGGAGGCCAGGGCGGGTGGATCACCTGAGGTCGGGAGTTTGAGACAAGCCTGACCAACATGGAGAAACCCTGACTCTACTAAAAACACAAAATTAGCCTGGCGTGGTGGCGCATGCCTATAATCCCAGCTACTTGGGAGGCTGAGGCCGGAGAATTGCTGGAACCCGGAAGGCAGAGGTTGCGGTGGGCTAAGATCATACCATTGCACTCCAGCCTGGGCAACAAGAGCGAAACTCTGTCTCAAAAAAAAAAAAAAAAAAGGTTAAAACAGAAAACTTCATGTTATACATATTTTACCACAATTTTTAAAAATTAAAAATTTAATATGCCAAAACCACTGACTTGTACACTTCAAATGGGAAAATTGTATGCTGTGTTAAGTTATATCTCAGTAAAGCCTTTTTTTTTTTGAGACAGAGTCTCGCTCTGTCACAGAGGCTGGAATGCAGTGGCGCCATCTCGGCTCACTGTAACCTCCACCTGGATTCAAGCAATTCTCCTGCCTCAGCCTCCCGAGTAGCTGGGATTACAGGCGTGTGCCACCACACCCGGCTAATTTTTGTGTCTTTAGTACAGACGGGGTTTCACCATGTTGGCCAGGCTGGTCTTGAACTCCTGACCTCAGATGATCCACCCGCTTCGGCCTCCCAAAGTGCTGGGATTACAGGTGTGAGCCACCGTGCCTGGCCTCAGTAAAGCTGTTTTTTAAAAAGACTCCAGCAGAGCCATGGTGGAACTTAACAAGCTCATCTTTACATCCATATGGACAAGCCAAGGGCCATGAACAGTCAAGTGATGCTGAAGAACAAACCAGGAGATCAGCTCTTGCTTTAGTCCCCAAGACTTACTGTGAAGCTAAAATAATTAATACTCTGGGGAATGGACAGGGAAGGCATGGGGCAGATGAAGAGCCACAAACAGGCCTGACGTATGAAACCTGGTGTTTGACCTAGGCAGTGGCACCATTCCAAATCAGGGAGAAAGGGTGGAGCAGCCGCCAAACGATGTTGGAAAACCAGGTCGCCCACAGGCAAAAAGAGGGAGTACCAATTGCAAATACATTCCAGGTGTATCAAAGACCTAAGCATGGGAAGCAAACTCTAAAGCCGCAAAAAAATACAAGAGAACAGCTCTGTGATGGTGTGGTAAGGAAGGATGACTTGAGACTAAAGCAACAGATTAATAAATGTGACTACAATAAAATTAAACCATACCATAAAAGACAGCATAGCCGGGCGCGGTGGCTCACACCCGTAATCCCAGCACTTTGGGAGGCCGAGACGGGCGGATCACGAGGTCAGGAGTTTGAGACCATCCTGGCTAACACGGTGAAACCCTGTCTCTACTAAAAAAATACAAAAAACTAGCCGGGCGAGGTGGCGGGCGCCTGTAGTCCCAGCTACTCCAGAGGCTGAGGCAGGAGAATGGCGTAAACTCGGGAGGCGGAGCTTGCAGTGAGCTGAGATCCAGCCACTGCACTCCAGCCTGGGCGACAGAGTGAGACTCCGTTTCAAAAAAAAAAAAAAAAAGACAGTATAAAGAAAATGAAAAAGAATTGGTTTTCTGAATGTAGAAAAAATGTCTACAAATTCATATGAAATATACAAATAACCAATCAGAAAAATCAACAAATTACAAGGGGGAAGAAGATGCTCAAAATGATTGGCAGTCAGAGAAATCCAGATTAAAGTGACAAAGAGCTGCCACTTCACATCCTTAGTTTAGCACACAGTGTTAAAGCCTGGTGATGTGTTGGAAGAAAGAACTGTAGAATCGCTTCGGAGAGTATTTGGCTACTTCCAGGAAATTTTTAAATGAGCATCCCCAGGATTCAGGAAACCACTTCTAATCACACCCCAAGCACATTCGCATCCCTGTTTGTAACAGTAAGAAAGGAAAATAAAAATGCCTTTCACAAGAAGAGAGGAAAAATTAATTGTGGCATAGGCACACAATGGAATATGATTCTACAGTTAAAAATGAATGAGCATGTAAAACTAAATAAGCCTGTGCATATTAACATGGAAAAATGTTTAAAATAATGTTGAGGGGTAGAGGCTAGCTGTGAAATAATCCCATATCTGTGTGTGAATACACAGACACACTCACACGCTACATTATTTATGGATACACACACAGCGAAAGGTGGAATGTTCACACACCCCCATGCCCTGGCAGGACAAACACAAATCAGGACACCTGCTCC
Organism: Rhinopithecus bieti; assembly: GCF_001698545.2. Lineage (NCBI taxonomy): Eukaryota > Metazoa > Chordata > Mammalia > Primates > Cercopithecidae > Rhinopithecus > Rhinopithecus bieti. The sequence goes on from NW_016810868.1 coordinate 262,298, forward strand.
CACAGGGAGAAAAAAGAGAAAGAGAAGAGAATCTGACTGGGGGACTGTATTCAAAAGACTTCAACCACATCTGTAATATTTTAGTTCTCTAAGAAAAATGTCCCAAGCTAACTCCCAATGTACAGAGAAATGCAGACCAGGGGAGCATGCAGAGGAACACGTATGTTCAATAAGACATCACACGGGGATGCAGGGGAACACATATGTTAAATAAGACATCACACGGGGATGCAGGGGAACACGTATGTTCAATAAGGCATCACACAGGGATGCAGAGAAACATGTATGTTAAATAGGACATCACACGGGGATGCAGGGGAACATGTATGTTAAATAAGACATCACACGGGGATGCAGAGGAACACGTATGTTCAATAAGGCATCACACAGGGATGCAGAGAAACATGTATGTAAAATGGGCCATCACGGGGGGATGCGGGGAACCACTTAT
>NW_016810868.1:264036-269536 GCF_001698545.2 Rhinopithecus bieti
CCTTTTTTTTTTTTTTTTTTTTTTTGAGACAGAGTCTTACTCTGTCACCCAGGCTGGAGTGCAGTGGCGGGATCTCGGCTAACCACAACCTCCGCCTCCCGGGTTTAAGTGATTCTCCTGCCTCAGCCTCCAGAGTAGCTGGGACTACAGGTGCGCACCACCATGTCTGGCTAATTTTTGTATTTTTAGTAGACCCAGGCATGGGGGTGTGCACCTGTAATCCCAACTACAGGGTCCTGCTCTGCCGCTCTGTTGCCCAGGCTGGAGTGCAGTGGTACGATCGTGGCTCACTGCAGACTCAACCTCCTCGGCTCAACCCATCCTCCCACCTTAGCCTCCTGAGGGTGGAACATGCTGGTTAGGCTGGTTTCAAACTCCCGACCTCGTGATCCACTCGCCTTGGCCTCCCAAAGTGCTGGGATTGTGAGCCACTGTGCCCGGCCCCTAAAAGCTTTTAAAAACCCAACATTTTTGCATTTCTAACTTTAAAATGGAATGTTGACATTTAGAAACTAAAGTGGTTTCTGAAAATATTTTCTATGCACAAAATCCATTCTCAAGAGTATAACAAACCCACATTTATCATGAAGGATTTTCTTCAAGTCAGATAACAAAACAAGAAACATCACCATAATTCTCATTTAATATTGTTTTAGGAGTTCTCACCAACATAATAGGACATCAACAGGACATAAGGAAAGAAATAGATAAAATGATCACTGCTGGCAGACAGTGACAAATTCCCAGGAACTTGGTTAAGAACAGAGCTTCCTGAAGTGTTGGTCTGGGACTAACCCAGGATCTCCCAGCAGCCTCAGCATCACCTGGGAGACCATCAGCAAATTCTTGAGGGGGCGGTGGGAGTAGGGGGAGGCAGAGGCAGTGCAGTGGCTCACACCTATAATCATAGCCCCTTGAGAGGCAGAGATGGGAGGATCGCCTGAGCCCAGGAGTTCAAGATTAGCCTGGGCAACATAGTGAGACCCATCTCTACAAAAAAAAAAAAATGTTTTTAAGTAGTCAGGCATGGTGGCGCACACCTTCCGTTCCACCCTCAGGAGGCTAAGGTGGGAGGATGGCTTGAGCCCAGAAGGTTGAGGCTGCAGTGAGCCATGATCATGCCACTGCACTCCAGCCTGGGCAACAGAGCAAGAACCTGTCTCTCAAAAAAAAAAAAAAAGGAGAGACAAATACTATTATATATTTATATATGTAAAGAAATGCTAATTCTTTCCCAGCAAGAACTCAGAAATCAGAGGGCAGGGTCCGGCACTCTGGGTTTTAACACGCCTTATGGGTGATTCTGATGCTCACCCAAGCTGTGAGCCCCAACGGTCCAGAGCATCAGCTTGAAAAGCTTCCTTCTGGTTTGTGTGCCCCTCCTGACTTCCAGAAAAGACAGAAAGCAGCATAAAACTCAAAAGTGCGGAATGATGAGATCAAAGCAATGACAGAAAGGAAAAAACAACGTCCAGGTACTGTAATCACAACCAAAACTTCGCTCCAAGCCCATCAGCAAACAAAGCGCGCTGCCCAGCTCTACCCAGAAGGGGTGTGCCCTGGCGCCCAGAACCAGCAGCCTGATGGATGGACAAACACCAGAAGCCAGCAGTGACACCAGACAGGGACAGCCAGGAAATGCAATGAAATAAATGCCTCAATCGAAATGCCGCCAATCAATACAAACCACTTAGGAATGGCTTTAACAGTGCAGGTGACCTTTATAAAGAAACTACAAAATCTATTTACAAAAAAAAAGAAGGAGAGCTGAATAAATTTTAATACATACTACATTCCTGGATGGACAGACAGAATATGTATTTCTAAACTTGATTCTCCTGAAATCAATTTATAGATTCTGATAAATCAAACAAAATTCCAACAGTGGTTATTGAGGCTACAACAAAATGATCCCAAAATCTATCTGGAAAACTAAGTAGGTAAAACATTAAAGCAGGATTCAAAAAAGAAAAGCAAGGAGAACAGGACTGGCTTATGAGACATGAAACCCCTCCTCTGAGCTACCCAATGAGACCACAGACACGGACAGAGAGCGTCGCCGATGCACAGGAGTCAAAGGGGGGTATGACCAAGTGATGTGAAGGTGAAAGGTCTTGGTTTGTTTGTTTGAGACAGAGTGTCGCTCTCTCACCAGGATGGAGTGCAGTGGTGTGATCGAGTGATTCTCCTGTCTCAGCCTCCCAAGTAGCTGGGACTACAGGCGCTCACCTCACCACTACAACCAGCTAACTTTTTTGTATTTTTAGTAGAGACGGGGTTTCACCATGTTGGCCAGAATGGTCTCTATCTCTTGAGCCCGTGATCCGCCCTCCTCGGCCTCCCAAAGTGCAGGGATTACAGGTGTGAGCCACCGATGAAGAGTTTTTTAATAGTATAATTTACAGGAGAAACAAAGATTATTCAACTTTTAGCCATTTGTCCCAAGGAAATAAGAGATATATAAAGATACAGGTATGTGTTTTGGTTTATCTACAAAAGCAAAATAGGAAATAACCTAAATGCCTGACAAGAGGAATCTGACCGAGTTCTGTCTCACTATGTTGCCCAGGCTAATCTTGAACTCCTGGGCTCAGGCGATCCTCCCACCTCTGCCTCTCAAAGGGCTATGATTATAGGTGTGAGCCACTGCACTGCCTCTGCGTCCCCCAACTCCCACCGCCCCCTCAAGAATTTGCTGATGGTCTCCCAGGTGATGCTGAGGCTGCTGGGAGATCCTGGGTTAGTCCCAGACCAACACTTCAGGAAGCTCTGTTCTTAACCAAGTTCCTGGGAATTTATCACTGTCTGCCAGCAGTGATCATTTTATCTATTTCTTTCCTTATGTCCTGTTCATGTCCTATTATGTTGGTGAGAACTCCTAAAACAATATTAAATCGTCTCTTCAGAGGACACTCGGCGGTGGGGGCTGCTGGGACATCAGATGCTGAGGCATCTGTGTGCAGTGAGCACCCATGGGGACCCTCACCCTGCATCTTATATGAGCCGGCACAGCTGCACCAGGTGGCCTGCCCACGATGGGAGCGGGGTGCCTGCAGTAGCCCTGGAGGGTGATATCAATTGTGTATTTAAAAACCTACCTACTGGCCGGGCGCAGTGGCTCACGCCTGTGATCCCAGCACTTTGGGAGGTCGAGGCAGGTGGATCACCTGAGGTCAGGAGTTCGAGACCACCCTGGCCAACATGGTGAAATCCCATCTCTAATAATACTACAAACATTAGGTGGGCATGGTGGTGCACACCTGTAATCCCAGCTACTTGGGAGGCTGAGGCAGGAGAATTGCTTGAACCCAGGAGGCGGAGGTTGCAGTGAGCTGAGATCGTGCCATTACACTCCAGCCTGGGTGACAAGCATGAAACTCCATCTCAAAAAAAAGAAAAAAAAAAAAAAAAAAAAAAAACACACACAGAAAAAGTTTGGAAGGAAAGAAATAGCTCAAAATATTAACAGTGCATATCGCAGGATGGCAGCAGTGTGTGTTAGAAAGTAAGAAAATCAATACTTTTTTGTAAACAGAAAAGAAAAATGTTTCTCCTCTGCTGACATTTAAACAAATACCTAAAAAAAAAATAACTGTGAGGTACTTAAATTAAAGATGTAGATGTTATATTAACAACACTAGCAAAAGGAAATTACAGAACACACTCATGAACTTAACAAGTATTAAATACCAATACAAGTATTGGGTACTTTCTATGCCCTGAAGCCTTAGGCTGTAGAAAAATCCTACTGAAAAGCAAGGAGGCAACAGCCTCCTTGGAGAGGAGGTGCGTTGGGGAGGGGCTAGGAGCCAGCAGGACCTCTCACTCCACCCCCACTTTCCCCTTCTCCAGGAGGAACCAGTGTTTTGCTTCTTAGCTCCAGGCCTGGCACAGTACCTGGTAGGCAGTGTGCACTTAATAAACGTTAATGGAGAAATTTCCAGAATGAAATGGCAAAGAACCCCAGAGATAACTCACAAAAGTAAACACCATGTAGTAATGTGTGAACATGCCCAAGCTCATCAGTAATGGAAAAAAAGGACAACAAGGTACAGATTTATATTGAATAAATTAACAAGAGCTTTGAAAATATATCCAGCAGTGGCAAAACTGAAATTAAAACTAATGATTTAGGCCAGACGCAGTGGCTCACGCCTATAATCCCAGCACTTTGGGAGGTCGAGGCGGGTGGATCACTTGAGGTCAGGAGTTCAACGTCAGCCTGGCCAACGTGGTGAAACCCCATCTCTACTAAAAACACAAAAAATCACCGGGGCGTGGTGGTGGGCACCTGTAGTCCCAGCTACTCAGGAGGCTGAGGCAGGAGAATCATGTGAACCCTGGAGGTTGAGGTTGCAGTGAGCCAAGATCACGTCACTGCACTTCCGCCTGGGCAACAGATCTAGACTCAATCTCAAAAAAAAAAAAAAAATCACAAAAAAACCCTAATGATTTACATAGAACTGGTGGAATAAGAACTTATATATCCCATTTGGAAAACAACTTGGCAAAATGTCTCAGGAGCCATGAAATGTTTAAACACTTGTACCCAGTCCACTCTGACAATCTGTACCATCAAAATAATGCAAAATAATAATAACCCCATCTCTACTAAAAATACAAAACTCAGCTGGGCGTGGTGGTGTGCGCCTGTAATCCCAGCTACTCAGGAGGCTGAGGCAGGAAAATCACTTGAACCCGGGAGGTGGAGGTTGCAGACATGGACACGGGGACACACAGACATAGACACGGACACACAGACACAGGAACACAGAGATACATGGCACAGACACAGGGATGGGTCACATGACACAGACACGGACACAGAGACACACGGCACAGACACAGGGACACACGACACAGACACAGAGGCACACAGACACTGACACAGGGACACATGACACAGACACATGGCACAGACACACAGACACAGAGACACACAGCACAGACACAGAGACACAACAGAGACACACGGCACAGACACAGGGACACACGGCACAGACACAAAGACACAGCACAGACACTGACACAGAGACACACAGAACAGACACAGACACATGGCACAGACACACAGACACACGGACACAGAGACACACAGCAGAGACTTGGATACACAGACACAGGGACACACAGCACAGATACGTGGCACAGACACACAGACACAGAGACACACAGCACAGACACAGAGACACAACAGAGACACACGGCAGAGACACAGGGACACACGGCACAGACACAAAGACACAGCACAGACACTGACACAGAGATACACAGAACAGACACAGACACAGGGACACAGAGACACAGACACACGGACACAGAGACACACAGCAGAGACTTGGATACACAGACACAGGGACACACAGCACAGATACGTGGCACAGACACACAGACACAGAGACACACAGCACAGACACAGAGACACAACAGAGACACACGGCAGAGACACAGGGACACACGGCACAGACACAAAGACACAGCACAGACACTGACACAGAGA
>NW_016810868.1:270124-274820 GCF_001698545.2 Rhinopithecus bieti
AATAAAAGGCAGAGGTTGCATTTGACCCACTTATATATTTGCTAACTTCTACTTCATCCTTATGAATGCCCTCTATCAGGCACAGTTGAAACAAATTGAAGAAACCATCTTGCTTCATTCTCAGGAATCTACTGTTACCATCTGTGCACCTGGTGCCTTACATATTGGCCAGAGAGGACTATTTACGATGGGACGTAGTGAGAATCCAATCTTGCATTCCCCGCTGCCCCTTTTAGAGTTCTCTTTCTCTTCTTCCTTGCTTCTGCCTAGAAGGGCTCAGGAAGGTCTAATTTAGCAAAGCCAAATAAGCTTGAGGGATGGAAGAATTAGAAATCCTGAGAGAGGGCCGGGCGCGGGGCTCAAGCCTGTAATCCCAGCACTTTGGGAGGCCGAGACGGGCAGATCACGAGGTCAGGAGATCGAGACTATCCTGGCTAACCCGGTGAAACCCCGTCTCTACTAAAAAATACAAAATCTAGCCGGGCGAGGTGGCGGCGCCTGTAGTCCCAGCTACTCGGGAGGCTGAGGCAGGAGAATGGTGGGAACCCGGGAGGCGGAGCTTGCAGTGAGCTGAGATGCGGCCACTGCACTCCAGCCCGGGCGACAGAGCCAGACTCCGTCTCAAAAAAAAAAAAAGAAAGAAAGAAAGAAAAAAAGAAGGTCAGGCAGGGTGGCTCACACCTATAATCTCAGCACTTTGGAAAGCTGAGGCGGGAGGACTGCTTGAGTCCAATTTTCAACCAGCCTGGGCAACACAGACTCCGTCGCTACAAAAAAAATCTTTAGGGAGGCCGAGGCAGGCAGATCACGAGGTCAGGAGATCAAGACCATCCCGGCTAACACGGTGAAACCCCATCTCTACTAAAAATACAAAAAAATAGTCAGGCGTGGTGGCGGGTGCCTGAAATCCCAGCTACTCAGGAGGCTGAGGCAGGAGAACGGCGTGAACCAGGGAGGCGGAGCTTGCATTGAGCTGAGATCCAGCCACTGCACTCCAGCCTGGGCGACAGAGCCAGACTCCGTCTCAAAAAATAAATAAATAAAAAATAAAAAAAAAAGAAAACGCAAACTCACACAACTGACCCAACGTGACACAGATCATTTGAACATCCACATAGCGCTGAAGGAAAGTGAATGTGTCACTCGAAAGCTCCCAAAAGGAAATCTCCAGGGCCACCTGGATTCACTGCAGATTTTTCAACAAACATTTTAACTCCATTTTCACACAACAGCTTTTAGAAAACAGAAGAGGGAGAGCATTTCTAAATTCACTTTATGAAGCTTGCATCACCCTGACATCAAAACAAGACAAAGACGGTACCAAAAGAAACCACAGACCAATAGCCTTCATGAATACATATGCAAAAATCTTTAACAAGATGTTAGCAAATAGACTTCAGCAATATCAAAAGAATTGTATACCACGACCATGTCTATTCCAGGGATGTACCCCTAGTTCAATACTCAAAACAATCAACCATTGTAAGCCACCGTATTAACATCCTAAAGTAGAAAAATCACACATAAACATACCAATGCAAAAACAGCATTTGATAAAATCTAACAGTCATTTGCTACAATAGTGCCTGGAAAACTGCAACAGAGGGAAACTGCCTCTACTTAATGAAGAGCAACTACAAAACCCCACAGCTAACATCATTCTTAATGGCTGAAGTCTGAAACATTTTCCTCCTCAAATCAGGAACAAAGCAACAATGACTCTCTCACCACACCACTCTCTTCAGCACAGTACTAGAAGTTCTCGTAAGTGCAATAAGGTAAGAAAAGAAAAGAAAAGGCATTCAGATTGGAAGAGAAGAAAGAAAGCTGTTCCTCTGTGCAGATGACATGTTTGCCAACATAGGAGAGTCCAGAGAATCTCCAAAGAAATTGTCCTAGAACTACTACTAAGTTAGTTTAGCAAGGTTGCAGGATACATGATAAACATATAGAAATCTAGGCTGGGTGCGGTGGCTCACGCCTGTAATCCCAGCACTTTGGGAGGCCGAGGCAGGTGGATCACGAGGCCAGGAGTTTGAGACCAGCCGGGCCATTATGGTGAAACCCTGTCTCTACTGAAAACACAAAAATAGCCGGGCGTTCTGGCGGGCACCTGTAATCCCAGCTACTTGGGAGGCTGAGGCAGGAGAAGTGCTTGAACCTGGGAGGCGGAGGTTGTACTGAGCCAGAGATCATGCCATTGCACTCCAACATGGGTGACAGAAACTCCGACTCAAAAAAAAAAAAAAATCTATGGATTTTCTATATACTAGCAATGGACATATGATACCAAAATTTAAAATACAATACCATCTATAATCACACAAAATAAAAGAAATACTTAGATGTAAATGTAACAAAACATGTACAGGACTTGTATCCTTAAAACTGCAAAATGCCAATGAAAGCAATCGATGATCTACATAAATGGAGAAATATACCGTGTTCCTAGACTGGAAGACTTAACATAGTAAAAATGTTCACAAACTAACATACAGGTTTTATACAATTCCTACCAAGTTTTTTTGTATATATTGACCAGATTATTCTAAAATGTATACGAAAGGCAAAGTACCTAGAATAGCTAAAATAATTTGAAAGAAAAAGAAAAAATTGGGAGGAGTAAGTCTACCCAGTTTCAAGGCTTATTACATAACTATAGTGATCAGGATTGTGTGGTACGAGGGACAGACACACAGATCAATGCAACGGAATAAAGAACCCAGAAATAGATCCAGACAAGCATGCCCAGTTGATTTTTTATAAAGGCACAAAGGCAATTTAATGGAAGAAATGCAGCCCTTTCAACAAATGGTGCTGGTGCAACTGGACACCCACAGGCAAAAAACAAAGCAAACTCCGCAACCTAAACCTCACAGCTGGTACATGTGAGATGTAAAACGACAAAGCTTTTAGAAAAAGAGAATCGCAGGAAAAATATTCACACTGTAGGGCTGGCAAAGAGTTCGCACCACAAGCCGAATCCACAAAAGGAAAAACGGACAAATTGGACTTCATCAAAATTTAAAAGTTTTGTTCTGCAAAGTCTCTGTTAAGAAAATGGGAGAGGCCGGGCGCGGTGGCTCAAGCCTGTAATCCCAGCACTTTGGGAGGCCAAGACAGGCGGATCACGAGGTCAGGAGATAGAGACCATCCTGGCTAACACGGTGAAACCCCGTCTCTACTAAAAAATACAAAAAACTAGCCGGGCGAGGTGGCGGGCGCTTGTAGTCCCAGCTACTCGGGAGGCTGAGGCAGGAGAATGGTGTAAACCCAAGAGGCAGAGCTTGCAGTGAGCTGAGATCTGGCCACTGCACTCCAGCCCGGGCGACAGAGCGAGACTCCATCTCAACAAAAAAAAAAAAAAAAAAAGAAAATGGGAGAAAAAAGCTACAGAGTAGGAAAAGTATCTGAAAAACCACGTATCTAGTAATAGACTACTATCAAACAATCCAACTGAAATATGAGCAAAATATATGAAGACATATTTCAACTAAAAGGATATGCAGGGCAGGGCGCGGTGGCTCATGCCTGTAATCCCAGCACTTTGGGAGGCCGAGGTGGGTGGATCACGAGGTCAGGAGATTGAGACCATCCTAGCTAACACGGTGAAACCCCGTCTCTACTAAAAACATAAAAAAAAAATTTAGCTGGGCGTGGTGGTGGGCACCTGTAGTCCCAGCTACTTGGGAGCCTGAGGCAGGAGAATGGCGCGAACCCGGGAGGCGGAGCTTGCAGTGAGCAGAGATCGTGCCACTGCACTCCAGCCTGGGCGACAGAGCAAGACTCCATCTGAAGAAAAAATAAAATAAAAGGATATGCAGATGGCAGAGAACCACATGAAAAGAGGTCCAATATCACTGGCCATGGAAATGCAAATCAAAGTCACAGTGATCACCACATGTCTATCAGAATAGCCAAAAAAATAAAAAATAAAAATAAAATACAGAGAAAACCGAAGGCAGGTGCAGCCATAGAAGGGCAGCATGAGGGCCCCTCCTGGGACGGGCTGTGCTGGGCCCTGACTGTGTCAATCTCAGCACCTAGTCATGACACTGTGGACCTGCTATTATAGTTTGCTAAGAGGTTTCCTTTGGGTGAGCCGCGTAAAGGGTACACTGCTCTCTCTATACCATTTCTTAGAACTGCCTATTATGAATCTATAATTAGCTCAAAATAAAACCTTTATTTTATTTTATTTGAGACAGAGTCTCGCTCTGTTGCCTAGGCTGGAGTGCAGTGGCGCGATCTCAGCTCACTGCAAGCTCCGCCTCCTGGGTTCAAGTGATTCTCCTGCCTCAGCCTCCCGAGTAGCTGGGATTACAGGCACACACCACCTCGCCCGGCTAATTCTTTTGTATTTTTAGTAGAGATGGAGCTTCACCATGTTGGTCAGGCTGGTCTCGAACTCCTGACCTCGTGATCCGCCCACCTCGGCCTCCCAAAGTGCTGGGATTATAGACACGAGCCACCGTGCCCGGCCTATTTTTTTTAAAGCGGGGGTGGGTGTTAATATCAGCATCTAGCTCTTGGAGTTATAAAATTATTGTATTAAAACAGCAGCCAGCACATAAGAAACCTCACAAAAGAGTCAGCTTTAAAAAAAAAAGGGCCAGCTTTTATTTTTTCTTTTCCCTTTTCATGTCTCAGGAACTGTGCTGCCCACTTCCTAGCAGCTGCGCACTGGGCCTTCACC
>NW_016810868.1:275684-288875 GCF_001698545.2 Rhinopithecus bieti
GGGGGTTGGGGGTGGGGTGCTACCATGTGACCTGCTAGGAATGAATCTGCATTAGCGTCCGTCTGTTTGGCTGGAGTAGAGATGCTTCAGCACCGGTGGGGCTGCACACAGGCATGGAGGGTGGAGGCCCCTCCACCCTACAGCCCCACAGCCAGCACGTGCCTTCTCACCTCTTCTAGTCCAGGGCCTGAGAAGTCATTAGCAACCATTCTCACCTCAGTGTGAATCTGCAGCTCTGGAGCCAGTGTGAAGGAGAAGAGGGGGAGCAGGAAGGGGTGTCCACCACAACATGCCCACAGGGGCAAGGCTCCCACCCTCCCGGGGTATGAACTTGAACCCCTTTGACCTCTGTGGGTGCATCTGCACAGAATGCAGGTCCCCTGCCCCCCAGCCACCGCACCACATCAGCCTAGCCATCCTCGCCAGCCGCCACAGGCCTGGGATGCCCCTGGGCACCGGAACGCAGCAGCCCCAGCGAGCACCTGGGGCCTGAGCCTGGACAGGAGGCCACAGACGGCTTGGAACAGGCCATCCCCCGGGAGGGGTGGCTCTTCTACAGCCAGCCTGGCACTGCCCGCCCAGCCTCCCAGATCCAGAGGCAGCTGCTCCAGAAGGAGTGGGGGGCTCCAGGGACTTCTCCCAAGCAAGATGAAAACACAGGTTTCTATGTGAAAGCTCCATCTTCTTAAATATTGACAACAAGTTTAGAGCCCATCTCAGATCCCTGGCTATGCTCCTTCAGCCCACCAGCCACAGACCCAAAATTCGAAGCAGCCATGAGCCCTGAGAGCCCAACCTGCCTGGCCATGCACAGGCCGGCCACGGCCCCAGGAGTGGATGTGTGCCCCCACCACCATACTGCTGTGTCCCGCCCTCCTATCCCCCACCCACAGCCAGAGATGGACACATCAGCACCACGGAGAGAGACAAGCATGGCCAGTCACAGGCCCAGAGGCAGCCCTGCCCACCTACCTCATCCCTTCTGCACTGTCCCCTCAGAACTGGGTCCTGGACTGAGATTCCCTGAACCACGACCTTCAAGGCTTCTCAGCTCACCCCAGCCTCACAGCCCTCAGCCCTGCTGCTCGCTGTCCCCACCACCACTCTCCCTGGACCCCGACCCCTCCACCTGCTGGGGCAGGAAATCAAGCCTCCAACTGACCCTCCTGGTGGGACCCCTGAAGAGAAAGGCACATAAGGGGGACTCTATGCACACCTGCAGCACCGCCCAGCCCTGGAGCCTGGCCTGAAGTCACTGTCGAGAGAGGCTTGGAGCAGAGTGGATCCTGGGGCACGGGGATTTTGCCATTGGGAGAACATGCACCCTGGGGGACAGGGCCCTGGCTCCATCATGCCCAGCAAGTACCTGACCCCTATCAGGGACAAATGAATAAAGAACAGAATACCTGGTCCAATCCCCACTTGCCTCAGGACAGCAGCCCAGAACCCCATGAATGACAAGAGTCCTTCTCTGGGTTGAGCTGAAACCTCCCTATCTCCCACCCATGTCCCCTGTCCCCCTGGGAATGTCTGCGGTATCCAAGGGCAGCCCTGGGCCTGGGCTCCTTCTGCTCTCCAGGCCCCACAGTGAAAGATTTGCAGAGAGGCCAACTCACCCTCGGGTCTGCTGTGCCAGGCAGGCATATGAGAGACCCCAGTTGTCTACAATGCTGGCCTGATGCCCCGTCCAGTGAGCCAGCCCTGCGCTGCTTCTGTCCAGGAATCTCTGGATTTGGGCTCCTCAGGCAGCATAGCACACACGGAGATGCGGGGACCCCAGAGAAGACCCCACAGGACTGGAGCCTGAAGCCAGGGTCAGCCTCTCAAGCACAGCACAGCCAAGCCCCAGGTCTCACGCCCAGGCAGTGGACCCCCGCCCCACACAGAATCAGGAGACCCTGGGGGTTCCCAGTAGGCCCGGTTCTGCCCCCCAGTCAGGAGAGTGTTAAGAACCCTGAAATGCAGGAAGGAGGCAAAGAGGGATGGGGGAGACACAGAGAAAGAGCGGGGGCGTAGGCCAGACCCCCATAAAGACCCAGCCAGGGGCGTGTGCTGAAGAGGTGGGCAGGATCCCACCCTGCCAGAGCAGCACCTCCTCGGGCTGTTACATCCCCAGCATGGCTGCCAGCCTGTCCCCAGGGACGCGGAGGCTACATCCCCAGCACGGCCGCCAGCCTGTCCCCAGGGACGCGGAGGCCCGACGGGAGGCCACTGTCAGGAAGGGGCACCAGAGCTTGGTCACAGGGTCCTAGATCAGCAGGCACCTCCCGCCGCCCTGCCTGGTCCTCACAGCCACACCATGTGGACTGCACGTGGGCCAGGGCCCTGCATTGTGGGGTGGGGCAGGTGGGTTCTCACTGACACCACAGTACGAGGAGGGCTGTGGAGCCCATGGCCAGGCAATGCCTGGAGTGACCCCAGCCCCAGAACATGGGAGCTCCCCCTGCTTTCCAGGGACTTGTCAGAACTCCACTGGTTCCAGCCACACTAGGGGTAAGAGAGGGAGGATCAGGGCCTTCAAAGTCCATTTTCAGCCTCAGGTAGGGAAGCAGAGAGGACGTCCGGCAAACCCCAGCCCGACGCGGCACTGGAGGTTGGGGTGCTGCACCTCCCACAGGGCTGCAGTCCAAGGACCCCAGGCTGAAGCAGAGCCTGTAGCAGAAGGCTGTCCATCACAGCATGGACACGCCCAGCTCAGTCCATGCTCCGTGTCCTGGCCACTCGGGCTCAGTGTCTCTTGTCACCTGTGTTCAGACAGTGTCAGGCCGCCTTGTGGGAAGGCAGCATCCCTGGGCCACACACTTGCACGTGGGCCGCTGCTCCCCTGGGTGGACCCTCCTTGCCCGTGGGGACCCTCGTGGGGCCCTGAGCTGGGCCTGGCTCTCCCTGTGCCCCAGAAGTGCCTGCCACCATCTGAATCGGCCTGAGTCCACAAAGCCCAAAAGAACAGGAGGCCACAGTGGTTGCTCAGGAAGCTCAGGGTCAGCAGTGCCTCAGCCCCTGAGCTCCGCTGACCAGACTCCCTCCTGGTGCAGCAGCCACACACCCACACCCTCTCTTCAACCCACAGGAGGCTGGGTCCAGGGAGGAAGCTGGGCTCTAATTACACATCCTGCAAAGAAATCCCGGTTTAATTTAGACTAAAACAAGAAGCTGTGATTGGAAAGTTCCCCAGGAGAGCTACCTGCCTGAGCAAGGACATGTTTCTCTGATGTCCCCAAGGACCATGAAGCAAAGCACCAGGCTAGAGCCATGCCAGGGGTGGGGACGCCCAGGGCTTTGGGGTTCTGAGGGCCCTGACTTGTCACCCTGCCCGTGTCCCTGACCCCCAGGTGGAACCAGCTCCACAGGGCCAGAGGCTGTGACAGGGGCTTCCTGAGGGGCCTGGGAGGGCCGAGGCAGTGACATGGGGACAGGCTGTGACAGGGGCTTCCTGAGGGGCCTGGGAGGGCAGAGGCAGTGACATGGGGACAGGCTGTGACAGGGGCTTCCTGAGGGGCCTGGGAGGGCAGAGGCAGTGACATGGGGCCAGGACTGGGAGCATGGACATGTCTGAGACTGGCTGGGGCATGGAAGGGTAAAGGCACCTGCACTGATGGATGATGGACTCCGGAGGCTCCATGGGGCTTCCCTTGGGCTCTACCTTCTCTGGGTGTCAGAGCCCACCTGCCCCGTTCTCCAGCGCCACTCCCTGGTCCAAGCCCTCACCACTCCCACCTGATCACTGCTTCCGGCTCCCACTCTCCTTCCCTGCCATCTACACTGCGCCCCCAGCACCCATCACGAGTCAATCGGGCCACACCTATACTCAGAGCCCTCCAACACCCGAGCCAAGGCCTCCCATGCCCCCGCCACCCTCACAGCCTCTCCCCTGCTGGAGCTACTCCCCAGGGGCCACTCAACCCCAGTGGAAGGACACAGCACACCCCAACTCCCTGCAACAGTCACTGCCTGCCTCGCTCGGGAGGACGCAGCCTCTGAGAGGGCAGGAACAGCCTGTTTTGTGCACTACTGTGTCCCCAGAACTGGAACAGGGATGAGGAGGTAGTAGCTGCACTTGACAGGCCCCTTCCTAAGGAATGAGTGAATGGATGACAAGGGGACAAGGAAGGGGTGGATGGGGGGCGGGGCAGGGGGAGTGAGAGGCTGGGGCAGTGCATGGAGGGGCTTCCAGTCCATGCACTCACTCACCGCTCCCTCTCCCTCTGTCTCACTTCTTCGCACCCCACCTCGGCTGACGGACGTGCTTCTAAATTCAGTGGAAACAGACACAGTGAGAGAACTTCCACGCCACCCTTCCTGCACCTGCTGGCCTAGGCAGATACACAGGCCCGCACTCCCGGAGGTCCTGGACTCTGCTTCCCTCATGGCTCCAGGGCTGTCCCCTTTCTGTCCACATTGTCCACTTGTCCTTCCCTCCTGGACTATGCACGTGGCATGGACGGGCTGTAAACCCCCAAATTCATAAAACTCTCCTGGCCTCCATCTCCCTCCTGCCTCTGCCCCATCGCTCTGCCTCACTTTGCTGCAAAACTCTCTAAAAGACAAGCATTGCCAATAGGTGCCCCCCACAGCCCCTCTCCTCCCATTCCCAGCAAGCCCTCGACCAGCTCCTACCTCAGACCCATGGGGCGCAGTGCCCCACAGCCTTGGGTCCTCTCGTGGCCTCTGAAAAGCAGAGCATGCTCTTCCTTCCTAGAACACCGTCTACAGCCAGGCACACCTCCGCTGCTCCACCAACCTCACCACCAGCTGCCATTTGTAAGTCCAGGTGCCCTGGTCTCCATCAGACGGCAGCTCTTCCTCCCCACTCACCATTCCCTGGGGATCCTAGGTGGTCTCAAGCTCTGAAGATGACTGGGACACTCATGTCCCTCAAATCACCACCTCCAGCCACACCTCTTCCCAGGCTGCTAGATGGCTCACCCCTCATGCCCTCCAGTCCTTCCTCTGATGACTCTATGCAAAGTGGCACCCGCAGGCCTGCACCCTGCATGCTTTATTCCATTTCATATGTGGGAAAAAAAGCACGGAACTCATCACCATCCACTCATCCGTCCACCCGCTGACTCCTCTCTGGTGCACGCCTACGCCGCTGAGCACCACACCAGGCTGCAAAGAACCCAGGCCCGGGAGGCATCTTGTCCCCAGAACACGGCCCAGTGGGCAGAGGTTCAGCTGTCTTTGTTCACTCCTGAGTCCTCAGCACCTGGCAGAGGCTCCATGAACACTGAATGAATGATGAACGGGTGGAGGGAGGGCCGGCAGCAGGGCAGCCCACCTGACTGGACAGACACAGGGCCAGAGAGCTGAGCAGAAGGCAGGATGGTGGACGGGGCATGGATAGGAGGGCAGACAGAGGCAGGGAAGAGGCGGCCTTCCCACCTCCTCCCCGTGACCTGAGGTCCTTAAGAGCTGCGTCCTGACACTCAGCAGGACTCTTGCTGGGGTGAACTGCTGGAGCACCCATGTCAGACACCACCGCGCCCCTGTCCTCACCCCAGGCCCATCTGTGTGGGGAGCCGGCTCAGCCCCGACCCCACCCATGTAGCACGGTGTTCTTGGAAGCCAGGGAAGGGAAGCCTCACTCCCGGGCCCAGAATCTCTCTTGACAAATGATCCACTCAGACGACCACTGGAGATGGCCAGGCGCCAGGAGCCCTCCTGGAAATGAGGCAGAGTCCTGTGGCAGGGACCCAGCCACTGTGTCCTCACCCCAGCCCAAGCCAGTCAGAGGAGTTCCAGGTGGCCACGCACGGGCTGACCCAGTCAGCAGCATGGCTGGCAACCGAGGGCCTAGAGGCCCTGGGCACACACAAAGGCAGGAAGCCGCCAGCAGCCCTCACAGGCCTGGAGGTTTCTCAGAAGCACCCTCTGATCCTCACAGTACCCCCAGGCTGGGACCCCAGCCCGGGCCTCACAGCTGCTCCCCAGGGCAGCAGGGGCCCGGCAGCATTAGAGCCAACTATAGCCGCCCACAGCCCAGACGCACACATGCAGGCTCACGGAGGGCGCCCCCAAGTCTTGGGAGAGAAGCAAAGCAGAGACAATGGGGCAGAGCGCCCGCCTTCCCTCCCAGGTGAGAACAGAGGCTCAGAGCCTCCCCAGGCAGCAGGAGGCATGGACCCAGGGCCTCCTCCACAGCTCCACACACCAGCCTCAGGAGCAGAGCAGCCCCAGCTGGCCTCTGAGGGTGCTCAAGGCTTTGCCAAGCAACAGGCCAGGGTGTCTTCCTCTCCCTCCAACCCTCTGAGCACCAATTAAATAAACTCTAATTAAAAACAACAAACTAATGAGAAATACCGCCCACTACTCACAGGCCCTTGGCTCACAGGGATGAGGTGAGGGCTCCTCCCTGGGCTCCCCATGGACCATCACTCACCCCACAGCGGACCCAGCCCCCTCTACACACAGATGCACACACAGGAGCTCACGTGTCCCCAGGTGCCCCACACGGGAGCAGCAAAGTGGCTCCCCCCGTGACTTGGAGCCAGCATGTGGCCCCGTGAGACACAGATCACCTCCCACCCGGGGTTCCCCGCACAACCCAGGCTGCCTGGAGGGAAGATGTGTGGAGGCGGAGGAACCTGGAAGCCAACCCAGCAACGCCCAGGCCCTGCTGCATGCAGACACAGGAGAGCAGAGACACACCCAGGCACAGGGAAAGAGGAGCAGCAGGAAGAACAGGAGGGAGAGGCAGAGAGACACCAAGACACCAAGAAGGCCAGAGACAGAGAGCGTGGAGAGGAGACAAAGGGCTAGACAGGCAGACTGGGAGGAGGACGGAGGGGGAGGGAGGCAAGGGAGAGAGAGAGGCCAAGAGAAACAGAGGAGGGAGCGGGGAAGAGGAGGGGGAAGAGAGGGGACGGAGGAGCAGCCCTGGACCCAGTCTATGTGGGCTGGGAGATCCAGGGGTCCTGCCCAGGGCTTGCTGCAACTCCTCCTGCCTCCTCTCCTGGCCCTCAAGGGCTGACACACTCAGCACCGTGGACAGCGCCCCATGAGGCCGGGTCCTGCTGCCTCCACCCAGCTCCCCGCTGGCCCGCACCCCCCAACACTGCTTATACCCCAACAATTCATTACTTCAGCAGAGGCTCGCTGTCCCCTCCCAGGTGCCCGCCCCAAGTGAGGCTCCAGGGACATCCTGAAAAAAATAAGACACCATTGTCCTCAGGGATTTGGGTCCACAGGGAGGGAGAAAGGTAAACAGCTAGTAACTCCTGGGCTGCCTCTGGGAGTGCCCACCGGATGGGGGAGCACCCAGTCCTCCGAGGGGCCCCACTCTCCACCAACCAACTCCCACCCCAGCCCCCAACGGGCATTGCTAGTGGAACCACAGACCCCCACGGGCCTTCCATAAATTCTACCCCAGGGCCATGCTGCAGAAAGGCATAGAAGGCACCTCCGTGCTGCTATGCCCAGCACATCACAGACAGCTCTGGGGGCTGAGCCTTCCGTGCGACCCCCACAAGCCCAGTTCTGTAAACACTGCCCTCACCCAGCAGGGGCCAGCCCCAGGCTTAGGAGCAGGCAGAGCAGATGGGGGCAGCACCCCAGGATCCAGGCAGGCAATGCAAGGCTCCTTCTGAGGGCCTCACCCAAGAGTCCAGAGGCCATGTAGCTGACTGCTTCTTCCTCACACACACAGAGCCTTGAAGCCATGAGCCCCAGACTCGAGGACTCCACAGCCACCTCCTTCCTCCTCTGCCACCAGCCCAAACACCCCTCCATATACCCTCCTGTGCACCAGGCATCTTGGGGCAGTCACTGGGTGAGAATGGGGCTCTGGAAGGAGAGCTCTTGACTGCTAGGGGGCCTGCTCCCTCCTCTTCCATCTGGGCTCTGGGCCTCAGAACCATAAGGCTCAGGAAAGAGCAGACAGCGGTCCCTTGCCCAGCACAGAGCCTCTGACACTGAAGTGCTAACAGGCTCTGTGGGGGCAACTCCCCAAGCACTCACTCCCCAGCCGCCACTCTCCACACCAGAGCCACAGCAGCCCAGCCCAGCTTCCACCTGCCGGTCAGAGAAGCAGGAAAGAGGACTCACGGTGCCCACTGCACAGGTTGGGAAACTGATACCCTGGAGGGTGGGGTGCAGAGCACTGGACCTGAGCTCCTATCCAGGCCCCTTAAGTCCACTTTCTAGATGTCCTGGTTATTTTGGGAATCGCAAACTATTGTTAGGGAAACTGGTTGAGGAGAAACTGCTGAAGCACCTTCCTGGCCCTAGGAACTGTGAAAGCACTTAACACACAAAGCCTCATCCCAGGCAGCACAAGGGCTCTGAGCGAGGTGGACGCCACAGGTAAGTGTCTCAGGCAGGAACAGGACTCAAAACACCAAGCGCCTCTCCCAGACCACAGGCTTGCGTGAGGCCGGAAGTCCAGCCCTCCTCCTCCCTAGGAACCCCCTCATCTGGGTAGCAAAGCCACCTCTAGCTGGCACCACGCTGGCTCCGGCCAGCCATGGAAGCTGGTGGCCCCTGGCCCGTGGGCTCTGCAAGCCAGCGCCTTCTGGGGACAGGTCACTGTGATCCTCCCTTCAGTGAGAAATACAGCACTGGCACCTCTGGGAGAAGTACCCCCATCCCACACGGGATGGCAAACAGACTGCCTCACATTCATTCATCTCCAGCAGGGCTGTGGGGGGACCCCAGTGAGGAGACTGCAGCCACCGCAGCCCCACAGCACAAATGAGCTTCAGACAGCAGACAGCACATGCCCGGGCCGCACACGCTGGGCCTCCCGGCCTCAGCTTGCCTACCCTGTGAGGACGACCACAAAGTCCATGACGTTCCAGCCGTTCCGCAGGTAAGAGCCCTTGTGGAAGACAAAGCCCAGAGCGATGATTTTGATCCCTGCCTCGAAGCAAAAGATCCCGATGAAATAGGGCTCCGTGTCGTCCTAGGAGAAGTGCAGAACAGCGGTCACCCCTGGCCCCCACCAGGTGCAGCAGCAGGTAGAGACGGTTGGTGAGGACCCCACCCCGCCGTGTGCAGGCCACAGCCATTGTGAGGGTCTGACCCTCCTCACCTTGCCCCCAACACCCTGCAGATTCTCCAAGGCGCCATTCCCATCACTGAGCCTGCTTGCTGTCTGCACGTGTCCCCTAATGGGATGCACCACTGTTTACAGCAGCAACATCCCAGTGATGCCTGCGGGCCCCTCGTGCCTCCCACCCTGGCATCTCAGCTTCTGCTCACATCACAGCGGGGACCCAACCTCCCTGCTAGCACCATGCAGTGGGCCTTGCTTCAGGGAAGACAGTGATGTAACAGTACTAGTTGTCGGTGCTTATCAGGTAGTTTTTTCTGTATTAACTAGGGTGACCCTTTAATACCCCAAGAGGTCATCCCCATTCTAACATGAGGGAAACAGAGGCACAGAGACGCCCAGGAGCCAGGCAGAGGCCAGAGCAGCCTCTGGGTGGGAGCCTGCACAAGGCTGCCTGGATACAGCTCAGGCTTTCTTGAACTCAGTCCAGCCCCGTTATGCATTCAACATGTACCCGGGTAACCAGAACACGCACGTCTCGGCAGAAAACAGAAACAGAGAAGCACAACCTCGGCCCTAAGGGTGCTGAGCGATGACCACCACATCTGTGAGGACCCTGGAGGGAGCGAGCCACAGTCCAGGCCTGAGGCTGGGAGCCACCCTAGGCTCAGATCACAGGAAGCCTCCCAGAGGGCGTGGCGCCTACAGGCAAAGCTTCCACAGCTCGATTTTGAGAAAGGGATCCAGGTGGAGGGAACAGAGCAGACAAAGGAATGAAGACAGCTGATCCTAGAAAGATCCTTTTCCTGCACCCCAGGCTGAGCTCCAGCCAACAGTTACTGAGCACGAGAGGGCAGAGCCAGGCCCTTCCAGTGCCGAGCTGGGAGCAGCAAACAGGGTGGAGACAGGGTTGTGTGGAGCTTGGGGAGACCCCAAAGACTTCTCGTGAGCACATGGGTGGGGCTGGCAGGGAAAGGCCCCGTGCAAGGCAAGCCCGGGGAGCTGGGCTGAGGGAGCTGCACGTGCAGGGTTGGTATGGGGGTGTCGGACACCTGCACTCTGGGGCTGCAGCCGTAGGAAGCAGGTGAAAGGGGTGGGGAGAGGAGGTCAGTGTCAAGGGCCTCCCCTGAGGGTTCGCCTTCAGGACTGTGGAGGTCACAGGAGGAAGCAGCTGCTGGGCTGCCAGGCGAGGTGAGTGCCACCAGTTCCACAGCCTGTGCCTTCCTTCCCAGGAAGCCAGGCTCTCCAGGGCTCTCCCGCATCTGATTCCCACCTTACTCAGCCTGGGCTCCTCCTGTCCTGTGGTGGAGCTGGCCCAAAGCTTGGCTGGCAGTGCCTGGTGGAAGTTACCAGCACCGAAGGGTCCATGATGACCCGTGCTGACTCGCCCATGCTCTTCCTGGCCTCGAGGCTTCTGGCCTGGTTTATTTAGGAGGGACCCTTTCCCCAAGGGGTGGGGTTGCTGACCATCTGCCCAGGGGAACAGTGGGGCCCCAGCAGAGATCTTCACAGGAAACTTCCTGGTGGAAAACAGAACAGGCCGATGCCTAGGAAGGACCGGCCAGCCCCCTCGGCTGGGAAGGAGGCCCCAGCCCAAGCGCTCTCTTCACAGCTCTGCCCTGCCCAGCCCATGGTTGATGGCTGGCTTAGGTGGGAGGGATGGGTGTGCAGACAGCTTGGTGTTGCATTGCAAGCTGGGGCCTGGCTCCAGGTAGCTCCAGAGTCGATGTGGGGGTGAGAAACAGCCCCGACAGGCAGGGAACCCAGAAGGCCTCGCCCAGAGCCAAGCTGGCAGACAACTGAGGGGCTACCCCTGCACCACCCAGCCTCAACCTGCTCCGTGGGCAGCAGCACAGCCTCCCCTCTATCCCAAGGGATGCCTTTGGGACTAGGCTGGGCCTGCACATGGGACTAGGGCTGGTCAAGAGTTCCCCAGACCTCTAGGCTGGCCCAGGGCAGGCACGTTCTGCAGTTTTCCCAACAGGTTAGCTCGCCAGCCCTAGAAGTGTCCTCCCCAACCCATGACCACAAGGCAAACCCTCCCACACCTGCAAGGCAGGAACTTGCAAGGCTGGACACCCACTGCCTGGCCTGGTCCCTAGGTCTGTGTCCCTCTGACCCTGGCCCTGCCCTGCTTCCTGTGGCTTGGCATTCAAGGCTCTCTGGCTATTTCCTCTCATGCTCACCCTCTTCTCCAGCCTCTAGAAAGCAAGGGGCCCCACCAGGCTCCTGCCCAAGTCCCCCAGAGGGACCATGACTCACGCCTGCCTCATGGCACGGCTGGGCTGTCCACACTCCTCCCCCACACCCTGCCCTAACCCAGACCACTGGGTGTTCCAGACGGTGCTCCAAGAAGACCTCCTCACTTCGGCCACCCACCACTCACCTTCTCCTGGTGCCTCACCACCAAGGCAGGCTCCCTGTCTCCCCTTCTGCACTCCTGGGCCTGCGGTGGCCCAGGTTCAAAGGGGATTCAGTTTCAGGGCTAAAGTCTGAATAGCCTTTGTCTCAGGATGCTAGTGCGGGGGGAAGCCAGGTTCAATGGAAGAGGGAGCAGCTCCTGACAACCCAGAGAGAACGTCTCCTGGACGTCTATGCCCCGCAACCCCTGGGTCTACACTTGCTCTGCCTTCTGCCCTCCTGGAGGTTCCAGTCTTTAGGTGCACTTGGAACCCAGACAAAGGGCCAGGCATCAGGGAAGAGCAGGGACTGGGGGACGTGCTCTGACCTCAAAAACAGTGCTCACCTCCAAAATGCTGCCCTTCCTCTGACCCAGCCCCTCCTGAGACCCCACAGGGCTGGCCTTCCACCCCACCTCCTGTTGAGCCACAGAGACCTTGCCCTGGCACCCCGACTCACACAGACTTTACGCTCCAATGGGGGCTACCACAGGGGCCTCTTGGCTGGAATCTAGGGACGGGTAAAAATGATTCAGAATGTTTGAGAAGGAATGCTACCCATAGGACAGTGAGGCCTCCTGGAGAAGGGGTTCCAAGCAGGCTCGCACAAGACAACTCGGAGGAAGAGGCTCAGGGTTCCCACATCCAGGCCAAAGGCCATCTCAGCCCAGCAGGGCACACGTGGTGCTCAGAGCTGACCTTCCTGAAGACATGAATGCCCCTTCCCCACCCCAAGTTTAGAACATGGGTTCCTGGATCAAAGTCTAGCGCCGAAAACCAGGACAGCCATTGAGGTGCAGGGGTAGCTGGTGGCACAGGGCAGACTGGCCCAGGGCTAACGTGGCCACGCCCAGGGCTGAGCCGGTGACCCCAGCTGCCCTGGCCCTCGAGGAAGGTGTTATCCGCCAGGCCTACCTTTTCCTTGAGCGGAGAGGGGCACTGCCCAGACGACCCTGCCCGAAGAAACTGTGCTCAGGCACAGACCCTAAAGGAGAGTGGAGTCGCGGCTTCCCCACCACCCTGCCCTCAGGCCCAGCCCGGCACTCACCAGCCGCTCGGACATGGGCGTTTTGTCCCCATCAGGGAGGTGCTGTTCCAGAGCCAGCACGATGCAGTTGGCGATGATGGTGGCCAGGATCATGTACTCGAACGGAGTGCGTGGGTTAAGGACTGGCCGGGAGGCGCAGCAGGGAGAGAGACATGCGGCCGAGGCCAGCAGCGCCCAGTGCAGCAGCCACCACCAGGCCGTCTCCGGAGGGGCTGAGACAACTAGGTCCGGAGCACCCCTCCTGGCAGACGCGGCCTGGTCTTCCTCACTCCCTGCCCCCATCCCTAGGGGCGGCCGCGAGGCGGGGCCTCAGCAGTCTGGGCCGCCAGCCCCTCGGCACACCCGGGCGGCGGTCAGCACCGCGGACAGCGCCTCCGGCCCGGCTCCGCCCGACTCCAGCGCCCCGAGGGGAGGGGGCCGAGCGCCCCCAGGCGAGGCTGGAGGGAGACCCCGCGCAGGCGCACGCTGCTCCCTCCAGACACGCAGCCACATGTACCTACACGGGCACGTGAACATGCATGTAGCCCGCATCGCGAGCGCACGCACGCGCAGCGCCGGGCTCCGGCTCAGCCCGCACACGCAGGCACCTGCAGGCAGGCGCGCGCACGGCCGCGTCCCCACGGCGCTCGCACCTGCACGGACGCGGCTTCGCCCTCGGTGCCCTCCAGGCTAGCCGCGCGCTGTGCACCGACCAGGCTCCCCAGGACCCGGCGTGCGGAGGGACGATTCCGGGGCAAAGGTGCTCCGCCCAG
>NW_016810868.1:289482-295417 GCF_001698545.2 Rhinopithecus bieti
CCGGGCCGTCCCCGGAGCGCGCTCTGCCGGCCCCACCGCCCCTGGTCGCCCTCGGGCTCCTCAAACTCGGCCCAGACGGACCCCTCGCTCCGCCCGGAGGCGCCACCGGCCGCGGGGCTGCAGCCCAGAGCTGGGCGCCAGGCCTGGGCCGGCCTGCCCCGTCCCCGCCGGATCCCCGGCCCTCCCAGCCCTCTGGGTGCGCTGGGCTCGCGGCCTTGGTGCCACGCGGATGCCCCTGTCGGGGGCCCCCAGCCCGGGTGCGGGACCTGCTGTTTCCACACACGGGGCTGGCTCTGGGATCTCAGCTCAGAGAAGCCTCTGACCGTCTTGCAGGCCACACCCCGTTAGGGAACCTGTCACGGTCACCGCCATCCCCCAGGCCTCCTTGAGCGTCCACCGCGGGCCTGTCCTGGCTCCCAGCTCCGCCCTCACGGAGCTGACAGTTTTGTGCAAAGCACAGCAACCATTTACACGGCACTAACTTCATGCAGGCCCGTGGGTCCTCACAACCTCTAAAAAGGCTGCCCCGGGGTCGGGGAGACCTTCGGGAACGAGGGACCCTCTCGGACCTGAAGCTCGCAAGGCGCTGAGTGCAGAGTGAGGCCGGGTGCGGGCTGCGCCTTCTGAGAGCCAGGCAGTGCGCACAGTTCCGAGCAGAGGCGCGGGGGTCTCTGAAGGGTCCCTCGGGCTGCCGTGTGGAGTGTGGACTGCAGCAGACTGGGGTGCTGTATCACTTAGGATGCATTCAGAGGCAAACAACCCGCTTCCCAGCTAGCAGCAGCTTGCACGATGCCATTGTGATCTCACTGAATACGAAGCCACCGTCTCTCCTCCCTCCAAAATCCCCACCTACACTTTCTGCCCTCTTGCCTGTTGCCTCATGGCCCAGGGTGGCTGTCATAGCACAGGGCATCACACCGTTACACCACCATCTCAAACGGGAAGAAAGTGGCAGGTGTACAAAGGAAGGCCACTTTGTGAATCAGGTTACGATTTTCTTTCCTAACAAAGGAAAAGCTTCTCAGAGGCTCCTCCTGCAAGTGTCTCTTTAACCCGGTTAGGCCGCCCTGGGCCATGTGGCCGGCCCTGACTTTAAGAGGGTGGGAAAGTGAACATATGTCAAAGTGGACCAGGACAGCCAGCACCCACTAGGCGGGCACATAGTTGCCCCAAACAAAATCAGGGTTCGCTTAGCTGGGAAGCAGGTGCTAAGGCTGTCGGGGAGGCTGCCAACTGGCCTGTCACAGAAAAAAAATCAGAGCCAGGGAGGGGTTTTGACGGCAG
Organism: Rhinopithecus bieti; assembly: GCF_001698545.2. NCBI lineage: Eukaryota > Metazoa > Chordata > Mammalia > Primates > Cercopithecidae > Rhinopithecus > Rhinopithecus bieti. The sequence continues at coordinate 290,767 of NW_016810868.1, forward strand.
TGCAGAGAGAGACGATGTGGTTTGAACAAGGGGGCCATGAGCAGTGCCCTTTCTCCTGGAGAGGGTGCATCCAGCGTGAAATGTGGAGGAGAGATAGAAACCCAGGCTCTTCATTTTTGGTCCGAGTGTCTGTGTGGATAGGGATGCCTTTTGCCAAGATGGGGAAGACGTGGGGAAGAGCTTGTTAGTCACAGGGTGGAAATGAAGAATTGCCTATTGGGCACAGAAGTGGAGATGCTATGCAGGGGTGGAGTATCTCAAGGGATGCCCAGACGAGAGACCACTGCTGCAGCCCTGCGCCTGGAGGCTGGGCTCGCCACATCCTCTCTGCCCTTCCCTCCATGCTGCGTGACGCTGAAACTGGCCTTCGAAGGCCACATCAGCCTGTTCCTTGACCTCTGGTTTCTGGTTATGCTAGGCCAACAGGAGCACCAAAGGCCCTTGAGGGAAGGAAAGAGCAAACCAAGGTGTCTACTGCTCCCCTGACTTCCTCCTGCCAGGTCACCGAGGGTTAGCTGTGCGCCTCAATTGAAGCTCCGGCCTTGTCAGGCACCCACCACTCTCCTTTCTCTCTCTCTGGTTCCAGATCCTGCCTCCTCCCCCTGTTCCTGCCAGCGGGGGGTGGCATCACTCGGGGTTGGTGAGTCTTGGCCCCTGGGACTTCCCTGTGCCTTGCACAGATCGCGCAGATTGTAGACAGTCCCTTGCGAGTGTCATCCTGCCTGATGCATCACCACGAGGAAGTGACCGAAGTCAGAGACAGAGGATGCTGGTACTCCCCGAGAGTGAAATCGGTGAGGAGCAGCAACCAGGGCTGTGGGGCCAGGGCTGTGGGGGATCGGGGAAGGGCCCTGTCCCAGAGTCGAGGGAGGAGCGCATGTGGTCCATACAGATGAGGACGGACATTCAGCTGTCAGAGTGGAAAGAGAGAGGTGCTCATCACCCGGACAGCACTTCCAGCAGAGGAGCAGCCTGAGTGGGTGGATTGAAGAGAATGAGTTGGTGAGGCAAGCCCCTACAGCAGGCGTAAGACAGCTCGTTCAGTGAGGAAGTTGCTCAGCAGCAGGTGTAGACAGCTTGTCAGTAAGGCAGTGGCCTACAGCAGGTGTAGACGGCTTGTTCAAGTAAGGCAAGTGCCTACAGCCAGGTGTAGACAGCTTGTTCAGTGAGGAAGTGCCTACAGCCGGTGTAGACAGTTTTGGTCAGTGAGAGAAGTGCCTTACAGCAGGGGTAGACAGCTTGTTCAGTGCCGGCCCGCTTTTGCTTCACAGCAGCGTGTAGACAGCTTCGCCGTCAGCCTCGAGAAGTGCCCACAGCAGGTGGTAGACAGCTTTGTTCAGTAAGGCAGTGCCTACAGCAGGTTGTAGGACATTTGGTCAGTGAGAAGTGCTTACAGCAGGTGTAGACAGCTTGTTCCAAGTGAGGAAGTGCCCACAGCAAGGTGTAGACAGTTGTTCAGTAAGGCAGTGCCTACAGTCAGGTGTACAACTTGTTCAGTGAGGCAGTGCCTACAGCAGGTGGTAGCAAGCTTGTTTCAGTGAGGCAGTGCCTACAGCAGGTGTAGAACAGCTGTTCAGTGAGGAGTGCCCACAGCAGGTGTAGACCAGCTTGTTCAGTGAGGAAGTGCCCACAGCAGGTGTAGACAGCTTGTTCAGTAAGGCAGTGCCTACAGCAGGTGTAGACAGTTTGGTCAGTGAGGCAGTGCCTACAGCAGGTGTAGACAGACAGCTTGTCCAGGGGGAAATGCCTACAGCAGGTGTAGACAGACAGCTCGTCCATCGAGGAAGTGCCTACAGCAGGTGTAGACAGACTGCTTGTCCAGCGAGGAAGTGCCTACAGCAGGTGTAGACAGCTTGTCCAGTGAGACAGGGGACAACAGAGATGCAGCATTAAGGAGGTTTTTTTGGTTTTGTTTTTTAAGGTAGGGGATATTATTGGACTTTGTATGCTGATGGCAGTGACTCAACAGAAAGAAAAATTGCTGATGCAAGAAAAAGAGTGTCTTGCCTTGTCCAGGCAAGAGGGCACCAGACTTGGGACAGCTCACTCAAGGTAGAGAAAGAAAAACAGGTCGCACAATTGCAGGCACAGGTGGGCTGGAGCATTCATTTGGGGGAGGATGAGGGCTTTATTGTGATTATTCTACTTTCTCAGTGAAATAAGAAACAAAACAGGCAACTGAGAGTGAGAAGGGGGCATTTGCAGGTTGGCAGAGGGAGGAGAGGGTTTGAAATGCTCCTCCAGGGCTGTGGGGAAGAGAATCCACAAGAGAAATGTGTAGAGTTGACAAGAGTCTGGAGCTGGGGGTGACTAGGTACAGGACAGGCTGTGTGGTGGGCACTGCTGCACGATGTCTAAGCCAACGACAAGCCGAGCTTGTCACCCCTCAAGGATCCCATCTTCCTCAGGACCCTCCAGCACACTTGCTCACAGTCCTTCCCCCATCCCTGTCCAACCTCAGTGTCCTCCTGCTGCCCCCTGTCCCCTGCCCCGTCCCTCATTCTCTCACCCTCTGCCTTTCTCACCTGGCAGAATTCTCATCTGGAACCTCCAGAGACACCCACCCAGGCTCCCGCCACTGGGGAAGGTCACAAACTGGACAGACTGGTGTCACTCTGGTTCCCTAGAAACTCCTCCCGGGTCCCAGAGTTGGTCACAGCCTTTGCAGTGGGAGGTGGTGGTTGTAGCCACGCCCCTTTTGCCCTCCACACTAGGCCCCTGCACCCCACCCTCCCACCACAGCACCTGCAAGCCCAACACCTCTTCAGTTGCTCCTGCGATGTCCCCTGTAGGTCTCAACCCTGTCACTGTGCGCTGGGTCCACTTACGGGGAAGCGGGGAGGAGAATTAGGAGGATTTTTTTTTCTTTTTATATAATTAACATTTAATTCTACAAATAATAATGGGCACTAGGGCTCTGTGGAAGACACAGAGGACCCCAGCATCCAAGCACGGTGCAGCCCCTCCCGGACCTCCGCGTCTCAGAGGCCACCACTGTCCGGAATTTTGTGTTCACCATTCCCTTTCTCTCTGTACATCTATGTGCAATTTATTGTGCAGTTGTGCATGCTTTTGAAATTCGTTTCTTTTTTTTTTTTAAACAGAGTCTCGATCTGTCGCCCAGGCTGGAGTGTAGTGGTGCCATCTCAGCTCACTATACCCTCTGCCTCCTGGGTGTAAGCAATTCTCATGCCTCAGTCTCTGAGTAGCTGGGACTACAGAGGTGCGCCACCACAACTGGCTAATTTTTTGTATTTTCGTAGGAGACAGGTTTTTACCATGTTGTCCAGGCTGGTCTCGAACTCCTGAGCTTAGGCAATCCGCCCGCCTGGGCTTCCCAAAGTGCTGAGATTACAGGTGTGAGCCACTGCGCCCAGCCCCATGCTTTTGAAATTCACGCAAGAGAGCTGAGCTGTTGTCCTCTGGTGCTGCGATGTACCCATGTTGTTGCATGTAGCTATGAATCAATTGTTTTCACCACATATATTAGTCTATCGTGTGACAATTTATTGATCCATTCTACTTTGATGGAGATTTGTGCTGCTGTCTATTTCCTGCTATTTCAATTCTCCAATGGACATTTAATGTCGTTCTCCTGGTGCTTGGACACGAGCCTGCAGATCTAACCCAAGGAGAGAAATTGCTGGGCCGTGGGACGTGCCTCTTGACCTCACTGGATGCTGCTAAATTAGGGCCCGAACTGTGGTGATGACCGTCCCGCAGCATCTCACAGACCCTGGCCTGCTTCGCGTTCTCTCCAACACCCCCATGCTATCGGCCTTCGCCCTCTCCAACAGCCCCGTGTTATCGGCCTTCGCCCTCTCCAACACCCTCGTGCTATCGGCCTTCACATTTTTGCCAGTCTGGTAGGTATTTCAGGCCTCTCACTGTTTTAATCTGCATTTTCCTGCTCGCTAATGGAGTGGGGCATTTTCTCACATTCATTGCCCAATCACATCTTCCCCTTTGCCAAAATGCCTGTTCAAATCTTCCACCCACTTTTCAACTGGATTCTGTCTCTCCTTCTGATTGATTTGTCGAAGTCCTCACATGTTCTGGGCACAAATCCTCCATCAGATGTGTGTAGTTGCAGTATCTTCTCTCACTCTGTGATTTGTCTTTTGCTTATTTTGTGATTCTTTTGATATGTAGAAGTTCCTCATTATACTGTAACCGAAATATATCCAGCTTTTCCCTATGTTTTGTGCTTTCTGAATCCTAGGAAATTCTTCCTTTGTTCATTGTTGTGAGAGATTCTTTGGGAGATTTGAGAATAGATTCTCCTATGTTCTCTTCTAAAATTTGTGCAGTTTTGCTTTTTCTATTTTAAACCACTTGCAAATGATTTTTCTGTACGATGTGAGGCAGGCGCCATTTTCATCATCTTAATATAATTAAATTGTCATGACACCATTCATAGAAGGGTCCCAGCTCCGCTCTGTTCAGACGAACTCTTCATCTGCTCTGGGCCAATACTCCCTGCATTGATTACAAAAGTCTTATTAAAAGGTTAATGCCGGCCGGGCGCGGTGGCTCAAGCCTGTAATCCCAGCACTTTGGGAGGCCGAGACGGGCGGATCACGAGGTCAGGAGATCGAGACCATCCTGGCTAACACGGTGAAACCCCGTCTCTACTAAAAATACAAAAAAC
>NW_016810868.1:295917-304722 GCF_001698545.2 Rhinopithecus bieti
TTTTTTTTTTTTTTTCAGACAAGACCTCACTCTGTCGCCCAGACTGGAGTGCAATGGCGCAATCTCAGCTCACTGCAGCCTCCACCTCCCAGGCTCAAGCAAACCTCCTACCTCAGCCTCCCGAGTAGCTGGGACCACAGATGTGCACCACCATGCCCAGCTAATTTTTGTATTTTTTATAGAGCCAGGGTTTGGCTATGTTAGCCAGGCTGGTCTGGAACTCCTGAGCTCAGGTGATCTGCCCACCTCAGCCTCCCAAAGTGCTGGGATTATAGGTGTGAGCCACTGCGCCTGGCTAAATTTTTGCTATTCTTGACCCTTTATTTGCCCTTATAATTTTTAGTATCGACTTGTCAGGTTATATACATGCACACAGTGGACTTTTGACAGGAATTGTGTAAAATCAATAGATAAATTTGGGGGAAATATACATTTTTGGTATTGAGGCTTTCAATCCATATGCAATATATATGTATTATCAGGGTCGTTGTTAGTTTATCTCATAAACTTTCATAATATTCTCCATCAAGGTCCTGAACATTTATACTCTATTTATTTCTAAGTGTTTCATATTTTTCACACCACTATGAAGGATTCCATTTTTAAAGTTGCATTTTCTGTCACTCGTTTAGAAACCCAGTTATTTTGGGCCGGGTGCGGTGGCTCATGCCTGTAATCCCAGCACTTTGGGAGGCCAAGGCAGGCGGATCACCTGAGGTTGGGAGTTTGAGGCTAGCCTGACCAATGTGGAGAAACCCTCTCTCTACTAAAAATACAAAATTAGCCAGGCGTGGTGGTGTACGCCTGTCATCCCAGCTACTCAGGAGGCTGAGGCAGGAGAATTGCTTAAACCTGGGAGGCAAAGGTTGCAGTGAGCTGAGATCATGCCACTGCACTGTAGCCTGGGCAACAAGAGCGAAACTCTGTCTCAAAAAAAAGAAAGCGAGCGAGTGAGAAAGAGAGAGAAAGAATCCTAGTTATTTTGTATAGTGATTTTATGTAGAGCAACATTTCTAAATTTCCTGATTGAGTCTAAAAACTTATTGTTAGATTTCTCTGTGTTTCCTATATAGATATACCAAAACAATACTTCTTTTTTCTTTTTCAATTATTATAGCTTTCATTTCTTTTTTATCTTCCTTGATAGCTGAGACTGACTATGCAAGTGAGTATAACGATGTACAGAAATGTGATAGTGGGAACCTGTCCTGTTCCTCATCTTAAATAAAATACATTCAACCTTTCGTACTTACATATGATGTTTATTATATTCTTTTGTTTATTTTTATTTTTATTTTTTGAGACAGAGTCTCACTCTGTTGCCCAGGCTGTAGTGCAGTGGCGTGATCTCGGCTCACTGCAACCTCAATCTCCAGGGTTCAAGAAATTCTCCAGCCTCAGCCTCTCAAGTAACTGGGATTATAGGCATATGCCACCATGCCTGGCTAATTTTTTTTTTTTTTTTTTTGTATTTTTAGTAAAGATGGGTTTTCACCATGTTGGCCAGGCTGGTCTTGAACTCCTGACCTCAAGCAATCCACCTGCCTTGGCCTTCCAAAAAGCTGGGATTATAGGCAGGAGCCACCACGCTTGGCCTGTTAGGTGGTTTTTTTCTTTTTAGACGGAATCTCGATCTGTTCCCCATGCTGAAGTGCAGTGGCACTATCTCAGCTCACTGCAACCCCCACCACCTCCCAGGTTCAAGAGATTCTCCTGCCTCAGCCTCCTGAGTAGCTGGGATTATAGGTGCATGCCACCACACCCGGCTAATTTTTGTATTTTTAGTAGAGATGGCGTTTTGCCATGTTCGTCAGATGGGCCTTGAACTACTGATCTCAGGGTGATCCACCCACCTTGGCCTCCCAAAGTGCTGGGATTACAGGTGTGAGCCATTGCGCCAGGCCTGTTCTTTTTCAAAAAAAAAGATACCCTTCATCAGGTCACAAAGTTCCCCTCTAGTCTTAATTTCTAGGAGTTTTTCTCATGAATAGGTGATGAATTCTGTCAAATGCTTTTTCTGCATTGAAATGACCTAATTTTTCTCCTTCAATGTGTTAAGGGAATGGCTTACATTAACTTATTTCCTGAAGTTAAACCAACCTATAATTCCTGGGGTAAATCAAACATAATCATGATTCACTATCATCTTTGCATACAATTCAGCTCTGGTTTACCAATAACTGGTCTAGACTTTTTGCCGCTGTGCACTGCACCGTTCTCATCAGGTTTTGATATCCAGGTTACACTAGTCTTGTAAATGAGTTAGAGAGCATTCTATAGGGAATTTATATTTTGAAAGTTCAGTGGAACTCACTGACTGGGCCTGATGTTTTGTTTGTGATTTTAATTACTGATTCTATTTCTTTAAGACTTTATAAGACTATTCAGGTTCTCTATTTCCTCTTGAGTCTGCGTTAGTTTAGTTATATTTTTCTGGAAATGTATTGACCTAAAAGGGTTCACATTATCTTTTAAATCTATGTTATATCTATGGCTGTGTCCACTTTATTTATTTATTTATTTATTTATTTATTTATGTTTTGAGACATGCCCTTGCTCTGTCACCCAGACTGGAGTGCAGTGGTGCAGTCACAGCTCACTGCAGCCTCAACCTCCCAGGCTCAAGCCAGCCTCCCACCTCAGCCTCCCGAGTAGCTGGGATCACAGGTGCATGCCACCATGTCGGGCTAGTTTTTAAATTTTTGCCAGAGACAGGGTCTTGCTATGTTGCCCAGGCTGGTCTCCACCTCCTGGGCTCAAGTGATCCTCCCACCTCAGCCTCCCAAAGTGCTGGGGTTACAGGTGTCAGCCACTGCACCTGGCCTACTTTTATTTATGCTCCCCCTTCCCCACCTGCCCAGAGGCTGGCCATTCTGATTAGTGTCGCCAAAACAGCAGTTTTGGTTTGATTGTCTCCAGTGCATGTTAGTTTCTGTCTAATCAGTGCTTCTCTTTATACCTCTTTGTTTCAGGTTGATTTTGCTTCTTCAGGTGGATGATGAGCTAATTAACTTTCAGCCTTTCTTTTAAAAAAATACACATAGGACATGATTGTTATTTTAAACAGTTGCAGTTTCCTTGGAAGTGTGCCTTATAGGCCTCCAACTATGGGAATGTCATGACCAATGGCCTCAGCTCTTGTGCTGAGAATCTATCTCTGCATTTCTGCTGAGGCCACACTTTTTCAGCTCAAGAACTCCCGGGCAGCTTTCCTGAACATTTCTTAGGTTGTTCAGTGATCTAGGTCTAGGGAAAGAAAGTCAACCTTCTTTCCCTCTCTTCCTCTCTGGACATTAGAGCTACTCACATTCTGAAGCTCTTCCAGGTTTCTTAGCTACCTCCATGCTTCATCTCTAATAATAACAACAATATCTAATCTACAAAATCTAATAAAATCTTCTCTCTGTTTTTGAGAGGGCTTCATTCCCATCACCTAGGCTGCAGTACAGGGGCGTGATCTCGGCTCACTGCAAACTCCACCTCCTGGGCTCAAGCAACCTTCTCACTCCAGCCTTCCAAGTAGGTGGGACTACAGGCACACACCACATTCTAGGCCCAGGACTACAGGCACATACCACCACACCAGGCCTAGGACTACAGGCACACAGCACCACACCAGGCCTGGGACTACAGGCACACACCACACACCAGGCCTGGGACTACAGGCACACACCACATACAGGCCTGGGACTACAGGCACACACCACATGCCAGGCCTGGGACTACAGGACTATAGGCACACACCACCACACCAGGCTAATTTGTTTTTTTGTAGAGATAGTGTTTCACCACGTTGCCCAGGCTGGCCTCAAACTCCTGAGCTCAAGTGATCTGCCTGCCTTGACCTCCCAAAGTGCTGGGATTACAAGCATGAGCCACCACACCCAGCCTTCATCATCTAATAAAATGTAAACGAATCCTTATACCTTTATCCCATCTGCATCTCAGAAGACCTGGACTAACATAAGTGGCATAGGAGAGGATCTGGGACTGTCCTGCCCACCACCCAAAGGGTGCAGAGGCTGCTGTCCTGGTTGGCTGGGAGGTCAGGTGGTCCCTGACACACGGTGGGAGCTTTCTCCACTGGGAAAATATCTCGGTGGAGTGCAGTGCTGTGGCTGGTAGGATGATGGGATGATGCAAGCACCTGAAAAACTGGGGTGGGGGAGCAACCAAGCCAAGAGAGACAGGACAGCAGGCTGGTTCCCCATACCGACATCCTGAGAGCTATTACCAAGCTCGGTGTGAGACTGGAGTGCCTCTACCACAGAGCTAAACAGGCACTTAACCGGAGTGAAGAGCCACCGGTGGGTCAGCTCTGCAAAGGTAGAAAGTCAGGGTCCCCTGGTGAAAACCTGGGTCCCTCCAGTCCTCTGGAACCTCTGGAAGTCCACAGGTCCTCCTGCCCCATGAAGGTGCGCACATCTACTGTGCTGGAGACGTTGCGGAATCACCTTTCTCACCAGGAAGTAAGTGCTTGCCTCAGGAGCTGTCCCACCTGCCTGCCAGGCCAGTTGCGAGGGCTAAATGCCAGCACAGACCAACGGGAAGGGGCAGGGTGCTAAGCCTGCAGAGGGAGAAAAGAGCTGCACAGCTGGGTAATTGCAAGAACTGGTTGATGGCCCCAACGGGGCAGAAGAGAAGTCCCGGGATGGGAGGGTGAGGGGCTTGACCAAGGGTCTGGAAACATTTGCTGCAGTGGGGCACTTTCTCAGGACCCAGGAGGTGGGGAAAACTTGGAATGGCTCTTGAAAACCTTGACAAAAGTGGTAGCCAGCTTGCAGTGAAGCAGAAACCCTCAAGTTCTCTGCCAGCTGGTAGAGGAAGGAATGGGGTGGAGGGAGGTGGGTGTGCAGGAAGCCCCGTGGAAAGCACCAGCATCAGCGGGAAGTCGAGGGTTCCCCCTCTGCAGCCTGTGCTGATGGTGGGAGAGGCAGCTACAGATCCGGGCTCCCTAATCCCCGTGGGGAGGATGAGGCAGGCGGCCACCGAGGGGCTTAGGGGCAGTAATGGGGCGGTTAACACCGCAGGGTGCCCTCAGGGGTGAAACCAACAAAGGGGACGCTTCACATGTAAGAGTTGAACAGAGGGCAGGGGCTGAGGGGCTGCCCCATCAGGAAGTCACACTCCCGTGCTGTTTCTGGACATGAGCCAGTTTTCAGAATTGGAATCCACTGACGGAAGAGAAGCTGGGAGCCTGGAGGGAGCTGTGACGTCCGGCAAGTTAATACCTGGCCGTTCCCGGGGGCTCTGGCTGCTTCCCGGGGGGACTGGAGGGAGCATGCAGCACCTTCGCTCTAAGTGCCTTGCAATTTAAAGAGACAACTGCATATTACAATAATTACAAATCCTGCTGGTGACCCACAGTGTGGCAAGATGTAATTTGTGACAATAACAACATAAAGGGGATGGTACCACAGGGGAGCAAGGGTTTTGTAGACGACTGAAACTAAGCTGGAATTTCAAAACATTGAGAGGATTCATTGAAACCATGTTGAAACAAAACCTTGAACACGAATGTGCGTCTGTCCCTCCAGGCCTGGCCTGGACAGCTCTGGCCCTCATCAGAGAAGCCTCCTTGGCTGAGCGTTCCTGTCACAGGCTCTGCCTCCCTTCTTGGTGTCCATGCTGCAGAGTCCTAATGAGGGAAAGAAGTCAGACCAGCGGGACCAGGGGAAAGCACAAGAGAGAGCAGAGAAGCTGTGAGCCTGCCTTTCTTCATGGTCCGGGACACACGGCCCTCCTGTGCAGACAAATCACAATCTTCCTGCGCCCAGCTATCCCCAGACCCTCGGCTTATAGAAAAATGCGTTAGCTCCCTGCAACCTGGGTGTTATCGCACTGCACATGGCCCTCTCCAGCACAAGCCCCATCCTATAAAATCCTCCGCACGCCTTCATCTCTTGCTGCCAGCGCCTCTCTTGGTAATTTGCCCATTGCTTTCTTGCAACATATTTTCCTACTTTCTCTCATAAATCTGCCTTTCTTTACCTACAACAGTCTTGGTAAATTCTTTTTACCGCCCATGCCACCAACCCCAGTTAGTTGCTACCTGCAACACACGGCACTTTTAGTTAATTATTCATGGGACATTCTGTGAGGGTGAGAGTCCAGCCTGCCCTAGCATGATGCTGGTGGCAGGGCATGAGAACTCTTTGCTATGTGCCACAGGTCACTGACTTCTCTCACCCCTCAAGTCCAGCCCGTTGCCCTGTCCTGCCTCTTCCAGGTCCCGAATCACCCCTTCCCTCACTGCTGCCCACACTGGCCTAGCCTGCCATTCCAGCAGGCAGTCACAGCACCACGCAGCCCTCGCCTCTCCCCGGCCCCTTCTCCACGTCCAGAGTCTTTCTAAGGCACAGTTCTGACCACGTCCCTCTCCCTTTCACTCCAAGTCCCAGCTCCATGACAGGCTTGTGGGGTCTACGGCAGGTCCACCTCCTCTCCCACCCCTCTGCCAGGCCTCGTGGCTGGCTGGATGGATGCTGCTGAACGCTGCACTCCCTCAGAGGTTCCTGCTTCCCTCACAGGCCAGACTCCAGGGCATCCTCGCCAGCGCCATGGGTCCACCAATGGCCTCTCAGCCCCAGCACCACTGACACGTGTGGTCCAGGAACTCTGTTGGGGACGGCTGTCCTGTGCACTGTAGGATGTTTTAGCAACATCCCTGCCTGATACCACTAAGTGCCATAACACTCCTTTGGCTCTGACAACCCAAACTGTCCAGACCTTGCAAATGTCCCCTGGGTGCAAAATCATCTCCAGCTGGGAACCACTGCTCTGTCCAGGGAGTTTCCAGATCCATAGCTCAGACCAGAGTCTTCTCCTGAGATCCAGACCTGAGGATTCATTTGTTTCTGGACATTTTCCCCTGGAGAAATGGGAGTGTAAGGAAATAGAAAAAGTCATAACAAAGCTAATCTGAGAGAACAGACAAAGTAAATGCTGAGTACAGCACAGAAAAAAATAGAGGGACTTGTCCAACCATATAAAAATGTATGATAAACTGACAATAATTAAACCATATGGTATATATAGACCCCTTAAAACAAATTATAGGCCAGGCACAGTGGCTCACGCCTATAATCCCAGCACTTTGGGAGGCCAAGGCGGGCAGGTCACCTGAGGTCAGGAGTTCAAGACCAGCCTGACCAACATGGAGAAACCCCGTGTATACTAAAAATAGAAAATTAGCTGAGCGTGGTGGCACATGCCTGTAATCCAAGCTACTTGGGAGGTTGGGGCAGGAGAATCACTTGAACCCAGGAGGCAGAGGTTGCAGTGAGCCGAGATTGTGCCACTGCACTCCAGCCTGGGCAACAAGAGTGAAACTTCGTCTCAAAAAATCATGAGGTCAGGAAATTGAGACCATCCTGGCCAACATGGTGAAACCCCTTCTCCACTAAAAATGCAAAAATTAGCTGGGCATGGTGGTGCACGCCTGTAATCCCAGCTACTTGGGAGGCTGAGGCAGGAGAATCACTTGAACCAGGGAATTGGAGGTTGCGGTGAGATGAGATGGTGCCACTGCATTCCAGCCTGGCGACAGAGAAAGACTCCGTCTGAAAACAAACAAATAAACAAACAAACAATCAAAAAATACCACTAGCTAGGTTGATGCAAATACAAAGTAAAATTACTAGAAGAACAAAAAGAGCTAAGAATTTTGTAATCCTAAAGTAGAGGAAGCCCAAGTGAGACACCAACACTGGAAGCCTCAATGCAGTGGCACAGCAGAATCACCTGGGAGCTTTGTAAAAGTGAAAGCCTGTTAATAGTGCATAGCCAGGGCTAAGAACCACCACCTTAAAGGAAAATACTGGTAAATTAGATTATAGAAGAATTTGAAATTCTTGTAAGACAGGAGCAAAAAAAGCACTCAAAGACCAAAAACAAAAACAAAACCATCATAAGCAAAGTAAATAAAAACTTTGGAATATTAGCAATCCATAAGACTAAGAGTGGATTTTCTTGACATTCACAGAGCTGCTTAAGATCAACAATAAAAAGACTGATGATTCAACCAAAAATAGGCAAAGAAGATGACAAATTGCCTTACTGGGAAAGACATACGCAATCATGAAAGAACTTGCAATTACAAAACAACAGGACATTTTAGGCAGGCAAAGACTTAGAAGTTTTATGGTGCCCGGTGAGATCATCTGTGAGAATGAAGCAGCAATACAAGGTTTGGACTCTGGAGCCAGATTGCCAGGTTGTCAAATCATGGCTTTGCCATTGACTAGCTATATGACCTGGGGCACGATCCTTGATGTCTGTTTCCATATGTGTTAAGGAGAGGGTAGTCCCCACCATATAGGGTTATTATGAGAAGTAAAGGAGTTCATATTTGTAAAGCACTTAGAACAGTGCCTGGAAACTATGTTAAATAGTAAAAGCTTGGCCAGGCATGGGGCCTCACGCCTGTAATCCCAGCACTTTGGGAGGCCGAGGCAGGCAGATCAGGAGGTCAGGAGTTAAGAGACCAGCCTGGCTAGCATAGTGAAACCCTGTCTCTACTAAAAATACAAAAAATTAGCTGGGCGTGGTGGTGCACACCTGTAATCCCAGCTACTCAGGAGACTGAGGCAGGAGAATCTCTTGAACCTAGGAGGCAGAGGTTGCAGTGAGGTGAGCCGAGATCACGCCATTGCACTCTAGCCTGGGTGACAGTGTGAGACTCCATCTCAAAAAAAAACCCAAAAAACAAAAAACAAACAAACAAAAACAGTAAAAGCTTAATAAGTGTTAGGTATTGTTCTCTTTATATATATATATATATTTTTTTTTTTTTTTTTTTTTTTT
>NW_016810868.1:304892-308905 GCF_001698545.2 Rhinopithecus bieti
AGTCTCGCTCTGTCGCCCAGGCTGGAGTGCAGTGGCTGGATCTCAGCTCACTGCAAGCTCCGCCTCCCGGGTTCATGCCATTCTCCTGCCTCAGCCTCCCAAGTAGCTGGGACTACAGGCGCCCGCCACCTCGCCTGGCTAGTTTTTTGTATTTTTTTAGTAGAGACGGGGTTTCACCATGTTAGCCAGGATGGTCTTGATCTCCTGACCTCATGATCCGCCCGTCTCAGCCTCCCAGAGTGCTGGGATTACAGGCTTGAGCCACTGCGCCCGGCCTCAATATATTTTTATATAAAATGTTTGGGAGCATATTCATGAAACTGTTAACAGTAATTAATCTAAGGAAGAACATTGTAAATGAATGGAATTTTAACTCTTTCTTTCTGTATCATATTTACGATAAACTTTTTCTATTTAATATTTAAAACATAAGATCATAAAGAACGAGGATACGTATATGAAGAGAATAAACTAATAGAATAGTGCCATAGAAGAAAAGGGGTGTATGTGTACACAAATTTAGTAGATGAGACTTAAAATTTGTGAGGAAAGGAAAAATTATTCAACAAATGTTATTGGTATTGATATTCAACAAGTTAGTATTGGCATTCAATTTAAAATGAAATGGACCAGGTGTGGTGCCTCACATCTGTAATCCCAACCCTTTGAGAGGCTGAGGTAGCTGGATCACTTGGGCCCAGGAGTTCAAGACCAGCCTGGGCAACATGGCGAGACCCCATTTATACTAAAAATGCAAAAATTAGGTGGTCATGGTGGTGCGCATCTGTAGTCCCAGCTTCTCAGGAGGCTAAAATGGGAAGAATTGCTTGAGCCCAGGAGGTTGAGGCTGCAGTGAGCTGTGATTGCCCCACTGCACTCCATCCTAGCTAACAGAGAGAGACCCTGTCTCAAAAAACAAAGAAAGAAAAAAAAGAAAGAGAGAGAGAGAGAGAAAGGAAGAAAGAAGAAAGAAAAAAGAAAAAAGGAAAGAAAGAAAGAAGAAAGAAGGAGAAAGAAAGAAAGAGAAAGAAAGAAAAAAAGGAAGAAAGGAAAGAACGAAAGAAAGAAAGAAAGGGAGAGAAAGAGAAAGAGAGAAGGAAGGAAGGAAGGCAGGCCGGGCGCGGTGGCTCACATCTGTAATCCCAGCACTTTGGGAGGTCGAGGCGGGCGGATCACGAGGTCAGGAGATGGAGACCATCCTGGTTAACACGGTGAAACCCCGTCTCTATTAAAAATACAAAAAATTAGCCTGGCGTGGTGGCGGGCACCTGTAGTCCCAGCTACTCAGGAGGCAGAGGCAGGAGAATGGCGCAAACTTGGGAGGCGGAGCTTGCAGTGAGCCGAGATCGCGCCACTGCACTCCAGCCTGGGTGACAGAGGGAGACTGCATCTCTAAAAAAAAAAAAGAGAGAGAGAAAGGAAGACACAGAGAATGAGAGAAAGGAAGAAAGAAGAAAGAAAAGAAAGAGAGAAAGAGATTTAAAAAAAATCTTCAATCTTATAAAATTACCCAGTGAGACGGAACGGAGGAAGAAAGGAAGGAAGGAAGGAAGGAAGGAAGGAAGGAAGGAANAAGGCACAGTTCTGACCACGTCCCTCTCCCTTTCACTCCAAGTCCCAGCTCCATGACAGGCTTGTGGGGTCTACGGCAGGTCCACCTCCTCTCCCACCCCTCTGCCAGGCCTCGTGGCTGGCTGGATGGATGCTGCTGAACGCTGCACTCCCTCAGAGGTTCCTGCTTCCCTCACAGGCCAGACTCCAGGGCATCCTCGCCAGCGCCATGGGTCCACCAATGGCCTCTCAGCCCCAGCACCACTGACACGTGTGGTCCAGGAACTCTGTTGGGGACGGCTGTCCTGTGCACTGTAGGATGTTTTAGCAACATCCCTGCCTGATACCACTAAGTGCCATAACACTCCTTTGGCTCTGACAACCCAAACTGTCCAGACCTTGCAAATGTCCCCTGGGTGCAAAATCATCTCCAGCTGGGAACCACTGCTCTGTCCAGGGAGTTTCCAGATCCATAGCTCAGACCAGAGTCTTCTCCTGAGATCCAGACCTGAGGATTCGTTTGTTTCTGGACATTTTCCCCTGGAGAAATGGGAGTGTAAGGAAATAGAAAAGTCATAACAAAGCTAATCTGAGAGAACAGACAAAGTAAATGCTGAGTACAGCACAGAAAAAAATAGAGGGACTTGTCCAACCATATAAAATGTATGATAAACTGACAATAATTAAACCATATGGTATATATAGACCCCTTAAAACAAATTATAGGCCAGGCACAGTGGCTCACGCCTATAATCCCAGCACTTTGGGAGGCCAAGGCGGGCAGGTCACCTGAGGTCAGGAGTTCAAGACCAGCCTGACCAACATGGAGAAACCCCGTGTATACTAAAATAGAAAATTAGCTGAGCGTGGTGGCACATGCCTGTAATCCAAGCTACTTGGGAGGTTGGGGCAGGAGAATCACTTGAACCCAGGAGGCAGAGGTTGCAGTGAGCCGAGATTGTGCCACTGCACTCCAGCCTGGGCAACAAGAGTGAAACTTCGTCTCAAAAAATCATGAGGTCAGGAAATTGAGACCATCCTGGCCAACATGGTGAAACCCCTTCTCCACTAAAATGCAAAATTAGCTGGGCATGGTGGTGCACGCCTGTAATCCCAGCTACTTGGGAGGCTGAGGCAGGAGAATCACTTGAACCAGGGAATTGGAGGTTGCGGTGAGATGAGATGGTGCCACTGCATTCCAGCCTGGCGACAGAGAAAGACTCCGTCTGAAAACAAACAAATAAACAAACAAACAATCAAAAAATACCACTAGCTAGGTTGATGCAAATACAAAGTAAAATTACTAGAAGAACAAAAGAGCTAAGAATTTTGTAATCCTAAAGTAGAGGAAGCCCAAGTGAGACACCAACACTGGAAGCCTCAATGCAGTGGCACAGCAGAATCACCTGGGAGCTTTGTAAAAGTGAAAGCCTGTTAATAGTGCATAGCCAGGGCTAAGAACCACCACCTTAAAGGAAAATACTGGTAAATTAGATTATAGAAGAATTTGAAATTCTTGTAAGACAGGAGCAAAAAAAGCACTCAAAGACCAAAACAAAACAAAACCATCATAAGCAAAGTAAATAAAACTTTGGAATATTAGCAATCCATAAGACTAAGAGTGGATTTTCTTGACATTCACAGAGCTGCTTAAGATCAACAATAAAAGACTGATGATTCAACCAAAATAGGCAAAGAAGATGACAAATTGCCTTACTGGGAAAGACATACGCAATCATGAAAGAACTTGCAATTACAAAACAACAGGACATTTTAGGCAGGCAAAGACTTAGAAGTTTTATGGTGCCCGGTGAGATCATCTGTGAGAATGAAGCAGCAATACAAGGTTTGGACTCTGGAGCCAGATTGCCAGGTTGTCAAATCATGGCTTTGCCATTGACTAGCTATATGACCTGGGGCACGATCCTTGATGTCTGTTTCCATATGTGTTAAGGAGAGGGTAGTCCCCACCATATAGGGTTATTATGAGAAGTAAAGGAGTTCATATTTGTAAAGCACTTAGAACAGTGCCTGGAAACTATGTTAAATAGTAAAAGCTTGGCCAGGCATGGGGCCTCACGCCTGTAATCCCAGCACTTTGGGAGGCCGAGGCAGGCAGATCAGGAGGTCAGGAGTTAAGAGACCAGCCTGGCTAGCATAGTGAAACCCTGTCTCTACTAAAATACAAAAAATTAGCTGGGCGTGGTGGTGCACACCTGTAATCCCAGCTACTCAGGAGACTGAGGCAGGAGAATCTCTTGAACCTAGGAGGCAGAGGTTGCAGTGAGGTGAGCCGAGATCACGCCATTGCACTCTAGCCTGGGTGACAGTGTGAGACTCCATCTCAAAAAAAAACCCAAAAAACAAAAAACAAACAAACAAAACAGTAAAAGCTTAATAAGTGTTAGGTATTGTTCTCTTTATATATATATATATATTTTTTTTTTTTTTTTTTTTTTTTT
>NW_016810868.1:312169-346195 GCF_001698545.2 Rhinopithecus bieti
AGGGAGGGAGGGAGGGAGGGAGGGAGGGAAAGTGAAAGTGAGAAAGCAAGAAAGCAAGCAGGCCAGGCATGGTGGACCGTGCCTGTAATCCCAGCACTGAGGGAGGCCGAGGCAGGCAGATCACCTGAGGTCGGGAGCTCGAGATCAGCCTGAACAACATGGAGAAACCCTGTTCTCTACTAAAAATACAAAATTAGCCAGGCATGTTGGTGCATGCCTGTAATCCCAGCTACTCAGGAGGCTGAGGCAAGAGAATCACTTGAACCTGGGAGGCATAAGTTTTGGTGAGCTGAGATCGCACCATTGCACTCCAGCCTGCACAACAAGAGCAAAATTCCATCCAAAAAAAAAGAAGAAGAAAAAGGAGAGAAGAAAATGGAAAAAGAATAAAGAAAGTTGGCCAGGCACAGTGGCTCACGCCTGTAATCCCAGCACTTTGGAAGGCCGAGGCGGGCAGATCACGAGGTCAGGAGATCAAGACCTTCCTGGCTAACATGGTGAAACCCTGTCTCTACTAAAAATACCAAAAAAAAAAAAAAAAATTAGCTGGGTGTGGTGGTGGGTGCTTGTAGTCCCAGCTACTCAGGAGGCTGAGGCAGAAGAACGGCGTGAACCCAGGAAGTGGAGCTTGCAGTGAGCCGAGATCATGCCACTGCACTCCAGTCTTAGTGTCAGAGTGAGACTCCATCTCAAAATAAACAAATAAATAAATTTAAAAAATAAAGAAAGTCTATGGAACCAATGTGATACCATCAAGCAAAGAAATATTCGCATTATAGAAATTCCAGAAGAAGAGATTGGAAGAGGCATAGAAAACCTATTTAATGTGGCCGGGCGCGGTGGCTCAAGCCTGTAATCCCAGCACTTTGAGAGGCCGAGACGGGCGGATCACGAGGTCAGGAGATTGAGACCATCCTGGCTAACACGGCGAAACCCCGTCTCTACTAAAAAATACAAAAAAACTAGCCGGGCGAGGTGGCGGGCGCCTGTAGTCCCAGCTACTCGGGAGGCTGAGGCAGGAGAATGGCGTAAACCCAGGAGGCGGAGCTTGCAGTGAGCTGAGATCCGGCCACTGCACTCCAGCCTGGGTGACAGAGAGAGACTCCATCTCAAAAAAGAAAAAAAAAAAAAAAAACCTATTTAATGAAATAATAGCTGAAAAGAAGGATATGGACATCCAGAACTGGAAAGTTCAAGAGTTCTCAAATATAGTCAATCCAAGAAGGTACTCCCAGTGGCACATTTATACTCTGTCAAAAGTGGAAGAGAAGGCCAGGAACAGTGACTCACACCTATAATCCCAGTGCTTTGGGAAGCCAAAGTGGGAGGATTGCTTAAGGCCAGCAGTTCAAGACCAGCATGAGCAACATAGTGAGATCTCATCTCTCAAATATAATAATAATAGCAGGGCATGATGGTGCATACCCATAGTCCCAGAGAGGCTGAGGTGGGAGGACTGCTTGAGCCCAGGATTTCAGGGCTGCATTGAGCTATGATCACACCACTGCACTCCAGCCTGGGTGACAGAGAAAGATCCTGTTTAAAAAAAGAAAAAGTGGAAGAGAAAGAATTATAAAAAACAGCAAAGGAAAAGTATAAAGTCACACGTACGAGAATCCCTATCCAACTAATAGCAGATTTCTCAGCAGAAACTTTATAGGACAAGAGAGAATGGGATGATACAATCAAAGTGCTAATAGAAAAAAAAAAAAAAAACCTGCCAGCCAAGAATTCTATACTCAGCAAAGTTATCCTTCAGAAATGAAGGAGAAATAGTCTTTCTTAGATAAGCAAAAACTGAGGGAATTTGTTACCACTACACCAGCCTTGCAAGAATTGCTTATGGGAGTCCTAGGACAATAATGACCATCACGAAAACATGTAAAAGTATAAAATTTACTGGTACAGCAGATACACAATGAGAAAGAGAAAGGAATCAAAACTTAATACTACAGAAAACCACCAAACCACAAAGAAAAACAATAAGAAAAGAACTAAGGATATACAAAACAACCAGAAAACAATTAACAAAATGACAGAAGTAAGTCCTCACCTATCAATAATAACCTTGAATGCTAACAGATTAAGTTTCCCAGTTAAATGGTATAGTCCGGCTGAATGGATTTAAAAAATTTTTTTAACTATATACTGCCTATAAGAAACTCATGTAACCTGTAAAGACATACATACACGGCCAGGCGCGGTGGCTCAAGCCTGTAATCCCAGCACTTTGGGAGGCCAAGACGGGCGGATCACAAGGTCAGGAGATCGAGACCATCCTGGCTAACACGGTGAAACCCCGCCTCTACTAAAAAATACAAAAAAGTAGCCGGGCGAGGTGGCGGGCGCCTGTAGTCCCAGCTACTCGGGAGGCTGAGGCAGGAGAATGGCGTAAACTCGGGGGGCGGAGCTTGCAGTGAGCTGAGATCCGGCCACTGCACTCCAGCCTGGGTGACAGAGCGAGACTCCGTCTCAAAAAAAAAAAAAAAAAAAAAAAAAAAAAATACATACATACACTAGAAGTGAAGGACTGGAAAAAGATCTGCCATGCAAATGGAATCCAAAAGTGAGTGGGAGTGCTATACTTACATCAGATAAAATAGGCTTTAAGTAAAAAACCAAAAAAAGAGACAAAGAAGGTCATTAGCTGATGATAAGGGATCAGTTCAGCAAGAGGATATAACAATTGTAAATATATACACCCAACACCTGAGCACCCAGGTATATAAAGCAAACATTATTATTATTAATAGTATAAAGGGAGAGATAAACTCCAACGATAACAGTTGAGGACTTTGACATCCCACTCTCAGCACTGGACAGAAAATCAACAAAGAAACATTGTATTTAAACAGCACTACAGGCTGGGTGCGTGGTGGCTCATGCCTGTAATCCCAGCACTTTGGGAGGTCGAGGTGGGTGAATCACTTGAGGTCAGGAGTTCGAGACCAGCCTGACCTACGTGGTGAAACCCCGTCTCTACTAAAAATACAAAATTAGCTGGGCATGGAGGCGCATGCCTGTAGTCCCAGCTACTCAGGAGGCTGAGGCAGGAGAATCATTTGAACCCAGGAGGTAGAGGTTGCAGTGTGCCGAAATCACATCACTGCACTCCAGCCTGGGTGACAGAGCGAGACGCTGTCTCAAAAAAAAAAAAAAAAAAAAAACAAATAAGTAAGTAAACAGCACTACAGACAGAATGGACCTAATAGACAATTTCAGAAGAACTCATCCAACAGGGACAGAATACACATTCTTCTCATCAGCACATGAAATATGCCCAGAATGTTTTTCATACCAAAGCCCTATTCAGCAGGGGAAAAGATTTCATCAGAGCCTATCTACCTGGGAGAAAGGAATCACACAACGCTATCCCCCTTTTAGTCTTCCTGTCACACCTAAGCGGGAGAAAAAGCAGCCAAACACTTTGAAGGTCACAGCTCAGGAACACAGAGACCCAGAAAGACAGAGATTTAATCACAGGATTACATAATGCTTCCCCTTTATGTGATAACGTATGTGATACGTTATCACTCTATCAGCAAGGCTCCTATGTGATAACTATGGCTTACAGCTGAAACAGCTACAAAGTGAAGATGCTATTTAAGAAGATTTGAAAGAAACCAAAAGACAACAGGGGGAAAAAAAAAAAACTAAAAGAAATGGAAGTCCCTGACACCTATGGCTATAGTCAACATTAAGCAGAACCCAGCTACTACTCAGATTAACATAAAATCTCATGCTAAAGGCCAGCTGACCTCAATTCCTATTACCAAATACCTCATGTGGTGCTTTCAACAAAAAGATACAAGGCGCGATAAAAGATAAGAAAAAAACATAGGCCGAGTGCGCTGGCTCACGCCTGTAATCCCAGCACTTTGGGAGGCCGAGACAGGCGGATCACGAGGTCAGGAGATCGAGACCATCCTGGCTAACACGGTGAAACCCCGTCTCTACTAAAATACAAAAAACTAGCCGGGCGACGTGGCGGGCGCCTGTAGTCCCAGCTACTCAGGAGGCTGAGGCAAGAGAATGGCGTAAACCCGGGAGGTGGAGCTTGAAGTGAACTGAGATCCGGCCACTGCACTCCAGCCTGGGCGACAAAGCAAGACTCCGTCTCACAAAAAAAAAAAAAAAAAGAAAAGAAAAGAAAAGAAAAAAACATAGCCAGAAGAGACAAAGCAAGCCAGGGCGGGAGGATCACTTGATCCCAGAAGTTTGAGAACAGCCTGAGCAACACAGCAAGACCCTGTGTCTAAAACAACAACAGCATCCAAAAGGGCGGAAAAAGGGGGACAATACAAAGAACAAATACAATAAATAGAAAAGAGTTACAAACATAGAAACACAGTAGATATTAATCTAATTATATCAATAATCACTTCAAATGTGAAAAGTCTAAATATACCAATCAAAAGACAGAAATTGTCAAAATGGATTTTTAAAAAGATCATACCTAGCACTTTGGAAGGCTGAGGCAGGCGGATCACAAGGTCAGGAGATCGAGACCATCCTGGTTAACACGGTGAAAACCCGTCTCTACTAAAAATACCAAAAATTGGCAGGTGCCTGTAGTCCCAGCTACTCGGGACACTGAGGCAGAAGAATCGCTTGAGCCTGGGAGGCAGAGGTTGCAGTGAGCCAAGATCATGCCACTGCACTCCATCCTGAGCAGCAGAGTGAGATTCTGTCTTAAAAAAATATAATAATAATAAATAAATAAAGAAGACCATACTGGCCGGGCATGGTGGCTTATGCCTGTAATCCCAGCACTATGGGAGGCTGAGGCAGGTGGATCACGAAGTCAGGAGTTCGAGACCAGCCTGGCCAACATGGTGAAACTCTGTCTATACTAAGAAATACAAAAATTAGCTGTGGTGACTCGTGCCTGTCATCCCAGCAACTCAGGAGGCTGAGGCAGGAGAATCGCTTGAAGCCAGGAGGCTGAGGTTGCAGTGAGCTGAGATTGTTCCACTGCACTCCAGCCTGGGAGACAGCGAGACTATGAAAACAAACAAACAAACAAACAAACAAACAAAAAAAAACAGAAAAACCCCATACCACATGTTGTCTATGAGAAATCCATTTTAAATATATAAAGACACAGGTAATTTAAAAACTAAACCTACAGAGAAAGATGTACCATACTAACACTAATCAAAAGAAAGTTGGAGGAGATATGTTGATTTCAAAGAAGACAGACTTCAGAAGGAAAAAGCGAGCAGGAATAGAAAAGGACATTACATAATGATCACAGGGTCAATTCTTCAAAAAAGACATAACAATCCTGCACATGTGTGTGCCTGACACCAACATGTCAAAATATGTGAAGCAGAAGCTGATAGAGCTGTAAGGAGAAATAGACACATCAACTATTATCCTAGGAGACTTCAGTACTCCTCGATCAGGAACTTGTCTCACGCACCCGTGTGAAGAGACCACCAAACAGGCTTTGTGTGAGGAACAAGGCTGTTTGTTTCACCTGGGTGCAGGTGGGCTGAGTCCGAAAAGACAGTCAGCAAAGGGTGGTGGGATTATCATTAGTTATTATAGGTTTGGGGATAGGCGGTGGAGTTAGGAACAATGCTTTGTGGGTATGGGGTGGATCTCACAAAGTACATTCTCAAGGGTGGGGAGAATTACAAAGAACCTTCTTAAGGGTGGGGGAGATTACAAAGTACATTGATCAGTCAGGGTGGGGCAGAAACAAATCGCAATGGTGGAACGTCATCAGTTACGGCTATTTTCACTTCTTTTGTGGATCTTCAATTGCTTCAGGCCATCTGGATGTACACGTGCAGGTCACTGGGGATACGATGGCTTAGCTTGGGCTCAGAGGCCTGACAGAACTGACAGATACAATGGGCAGAAACTCAGGAAGGATATAATTGATCTGAACAACGTCATCAATTGACCTGATCTAATCGCCATTTACAACAGTGCATTCAACAACGGCACAATACAGTACGTCTTCTCAAGCTTACAGAAAACATGCACCGGCCGGGCGCGGTGGCTCAAGCCTGTAATCCCAGCACTTTGGGAGGCCGAGACGGGCGGATCACGAGGTCAGGAGATCGAGGCCATCCTGGCTAACACGGTGAAACCCCATCTCTACTAAAAAAATACAAAAAACTAGCTGGGCGAGGTGGCGGGCACCTGTAGTCCCAGCTACTCGGGAGGCTGAGGCAGGAGAATGGCGGGAACCCGGGAAGCGGAGCTTGCAGTGAGCAGAGATCGTGCCACTGCACTCCAGCCTGGGCGACAGAGCGAGACTCCGTCTCAAAAAAAAAAAAAGAAAAAAAGAAAACATGCACCAAATTAGGCGACACTATTGGCCATAAACACACCTGAATGCATTTTTAAAAATCAAAATCACACAAATTATGTTTTTAGACCATAATGGAATTAAACTAGAAACAACAGAAAGATAGCTGGAAAAATCCCAAAATATTTGAAGATTGAACAACACAATACTATCCACATGGGTCAAAAAAGAAGTCTCAAATGAAATTTTAAAATATTTTAAATTAGCCAGGTGTGGTGGTGCACACCTATACTCCCAGCTGCTCAGGAGGCTGAGGCAGGAGGATCACTTGAATCCAGGGGTTTGAGGCTGCAGTGAGCCAAGATCACACCACCGCACTCCAGCCTGGGTGACAGAGTGAGAGCACCAGTTCTAAAAAATTAAACTTAAATAAAAAACTAAAAATTTTTTTTGGGTAGGCCGAGGCGGGTGGATCACCTGAGATCAGGAGTTCGAGACCAGCCTGAACAACAAGGTGAAACCGTCTCAAAATAAATAATAAATAAACAACCTGAAAATGAACATTTGTAGAATGCAACAAAATGGTACTTATAGGGAAATTTATAAGATTTGGGCCGGGCGCGGTGGCTCACACCTGCAATCCCAGCACTTTGGGAGGCCAAGGCAGGCGGATCATGAAGTCAAGAGATCGAGACCATCCTGGCCAACATGGTGAAACCCCATCTCTACTAAACGTACAAAAATTAGCTGGGCATGGTGGCGCACGCCTGTAATCCCAGCTACTCAGGAGGCTGAGGCAAGAGAATTGCTGGAACCAGGGAGTTGGAGGTTGCAGTGAGCCGAGATCATGCCACTGCACTCCAGCCTGGGTGACAGAACGAGAATCCATCAAAACAAACAAACAAACAAAAATTAGCCAGGGGTGGGGTTACACGCCTGTAGTCCCAGCTACTCAGGAGGCTGAGGCAGGAGAATTGCTTGAACCCGGCAGGCAGAGGTTGCAGTGAGCCAAGATCGCGCCACTGCACTCCAGCCTGGGTAACAGAGCAGGACTCCGTCTCAAAAAAAAAAAAAAAAAAAAAAAGAAAAAAAAAAAAAAAAAAAAAAAGAAAGAAATCACTTAGGAGGCCATGGAACCCCAAGAAGGAATGTAGAGTGTGACAAGAGAGTTAAAGATTCCCTTGTAGGACACGTCGTACTGAAGGGCTGGGGAAAGATGCTGACCTAAGTGACCTTGGGAACGAGTGGAGCCTCCAAGACTGAAGGCAAAAGGAGCTGCACAGAAGCACGGTGTCTCGTCGGTGATGTCATCTCCCACAGGAATTTCACAATTCTATTTTGTAAAATAGAGACGGGATCTCTCTGTGTTGGCCAGGGTGGTCTCAAGCTTCTCTCTCAAGCAATCCTTCCAGTTCGGTCTCCCCAAGTGCTGGGTGAAGGCTAACAATTCTGATACAGCTATGCATGGATCCTGGATTTAGCAATTAAGTACATAGATGGCAGATGGTGGGAGTGAGGTTTCTCACTATTAGAGTGGGAACTTACAGACGGCAGGAAAAGAAGGCTAGAATGAGCCATGTGGAAATGAATCAGAGATGGAGACATTGGCATGGACTCGTGTCTTCCCAGACACAGACACAGAAGGGTGCACATAGAAACATATATACATTTGGATACACAAAATTTCTTTGCTCTGTAGCTATGAGGGCTTAAAAGAAATGATGCCCCAAGTAGCAGGAAGCACATTCAACACCAAGATCTTGGTTTCTGATGCCATCCTCCAAGAAAAGAAACCAGGGCTCCTTGGAGAAATAGCCGATTCCAGGACTGCAGCAGAAGATACCCGAAATTAACAAAGAGCATCTCATAGTGCCAGAAAGTAAGGAAATGTTACACACACACACACACGCACGCACACACAGATACACATACTCACACATACACATACACACATCAACACATCCATACACACACACACACACACGTACACACTCACAGAGACACACACATACATACATATATACACATCAACACATCCATACACACACATACACGTACACACTCAGACACAGAGACACACACATACACATCAACACATCCACACACAGATACACATACCCACACACACACATACACACATCAACACATCCATACACACACACACATACACACTCATACAGACACACACACACACTCAGATACATATACCCACACATACATCAACACATCTATACACACACACATACACACTCCAACAGAAACACACACACAGGTGCACACACACAGATACACATACCCACACATACATACACACAGCAACACAACCATACACACAGATACACATACCCACACATACATACACATACACACAACACATCCATACACATACACGTACACACATACACAGATACAAATACCCACATATACATACACAACACATCAATGCACACACACACATATATACATACACACACACGCACAGATACACATACCTACACATACATACACACATTTCAACACAACCATACGCACACAGAGATACACATACTGACACATACATACACATACAACACATCCATACACATACACACATACACGTACACAGACACACACACATACACATACCCACACATACATACACATCAACACATCCATACACACACGCAGACACACACACACACAGATACTCACACCCACACATCCATACACACACACACATACGCGTACACACTTAGACACACACATGCACTTGCACACTTATACACAGACACACACGCATAAACACATACACACACACACAGACGGGCTGTGTCAGAAGAGCACAGGAGTCAACTAAAAAGTTCCTAATGGTCAAAGCTGGAACAATTTGAGCAATCAAATAAATAACATGGATTATAACCCAAAGTCTCAAATATCCATGAGCCATGTTGGTGTAATAAATGACTGAAATAAACGAATAAGGGGGATAGAGAAAACAAATCTCCAATGCGGAATTCCAAAATATTTATGTGGAGACTGTACCCCAAAGAGGGGGAGCGTTTTCTGTGCTAGTGAAGGGATGAAAAGGCGGCAAGAATAGCCCGCAGTGCAGACACCCAGCAAACAGCAGCTCAGCCGGGCGACAAAGGCCACCATTGATGGACACCGTGGTGATGGCATCTACCCCTGAAAGGAAGTCATGAGAACAGCACTCTACGTCTGTACTCTTCCTCCCAGCAGCCCACAACTCTGGTCTTCTTTTTTTTTTTGAGACGGAGTCTCGCTCTGTCGCCCAGGCTGGAGTGCAGTGGTGCGATCTCGGCTCACTGCAAGCTCCGCCTCCCGGGTTCACGCCATTCTCTTGCCTCAGCCTCCTGAGTAACTGGGACTACAGGTGCATGCCACCACGCCCGGCTAATTTTTCTGTATTTTTAGTAGAGACGGGGTTTCACCGTATTAGCCAGGATGGTCTTGATCTCCTGAGCTCGTGACCTGCCCGCCTCGGCCTCCCAAAGTGCTGGGATTACAGGCATGAGCCACCACGCCCGGCCAAGATTTTTAAAAATAAATAAAATACATGTTGAGTCAAAGAAGCCAGAGGCAATGAAGTACACACTCCATTAAACCAATTGTAGCAAATTCCAGAATAGAAATGTTAATCTATGGTGACAGGAGCAGCTCGGTGTCTCCTGGTTCAGGAGTGGTGGTGTGAAGGATACAGATGGGGACGGTGGAGTGGAGGATACGGGGGAGACGGTGGCATGGAGGATACGGGGGAGACGGTGGCATGGAGGATACGGGGGAGACGGTGGCATGGAGGATACGGGGGAGACGGTGGCATAGAGGATACAGGGGATATGGCCGCGTGGAGGATATGGGGGGACGGTGGCATGGATGACACCGGGGGGTTGGTGGCGTGAAGGATACCGGGCGGGATGGTGGTGTGGAGGATATGGGGGAGACAGTGCCGTGGACAATATGGGGGGGATGATGTCTTCATTGTGGTAGTGGTTGTAAGGTTTACACATTTGCCAAACACATCAAACATTTATGAAGGGTGCCTTCAATGATCCCTAAATGATACCTCGATAAAGTTGAATGAAAGGTTAAAAAAAAATTCTATCCAGCTGTTTTGTAGAAATTAACATGCTGATTCTAAAATTTATATAAAGACAGGAAAGACCTAGTGTAGCCAAATAGCCAGAGAGTCATCTTTCGGAATAAGGACACAGCTGGAGGACCTGTGCCACCACACATCATTATTTTACACTTGGAGATATTGGCCTCAAGGCAAACAACCCACCAATGTGGAAAAGCCCTGAGGTGCAGCCCACAGGCTCACACCGCTGACATTCTGTGATGGTGCCAATGCAGTTCACGGGGGGAAAGGAAAAGCCTCTTAAGAAACCAACAGGCCGGGCGTGGTGGCTCAAGCCTGTAGTCCCAGCACTTTGGGAGGCCGAGAACGGCTGGATTCACGAGGTCAGGAGATCGAGACCATCCTGGCTAACACGGTGAAACCCCGTCTCTACTAAAAATACAAAATTAGCCGGGCGAGAATGGGCAGGCGCCTGTAGTGCCCAGCTACTCGGAGGCTGGAGCAGGAGAATGGCGTAAACCCGGGAGGCGGAGCTTGCAGTGAGCCGAGATCGCGCCACTGCAATCAGCCTGGGTGACAGAGCGA
Source organism: Rhinopithecus bieti (assembly GCF_001698545.2). Lineage (NCBI taxonomy): Eukaryota > Metazoa > Chordata > Mammalia > Primates > Cercopithecidae > Rhinopithecus > Rhinopithecus bieti. The sequence continues at coordinate 323,098 of NW_016810868.1, forward strand.
GACTCCGTCTGAAAAAAAAAAAAAAAGAAACCCAACAAATAGGCCAGTGCGGTGGCTCACAACCTGTAATCCCAGCACTTTGGGAGGCCAAGGTGGGAGGATCATGAGTCAGTGAGGATCGAGACCATCCTGGCTAACACAGTGAATACCCTGTCTCTACTAAAAATACAAAACTTCAGCTGGCCGTGGGTGGCGGGCGCCTGTAGTCCCAGCTACTCAGCGAGGCTGAGGCAGGAGATGGCGTGAACCTGGGAGGTGGAGTTTGCAGTGAGCAAGATAGCGCCACTGCACTCCAGACATGGGCGACAGAGCGAGACTCCATCGAAAGAAAGAAAAAAGAAAGGAAGGAAGGAGGAAGGAAAGAAAGAAGGAAGGAAGGAAGGAAGGAAGGAAGGAAGGAAAGGAAGGAAGGAAGAAGGGGGAGGAGGAGGGAGAGAAAGGTGAGGGGAAAGGAAGGAGGAAGGAAGGAAGAAAAGAAGAAGAAAAAATCAACAAAATGGGCTGGAGCAAGTGGTTTCCCCCAGGAAAAACCTCCCTTGACCTCACTCCATTTCTCAAAAATGAATTTAAGATGAATCATGCACCTAAACGTTAAAATCCAAAACTGAATGTTTGGGAAAGAGGATAATATATTCCTAAATTTGAGAAGATATTTTCCTGTTTTTCTCTCTAAAGCATTATAGTAAAGATACCTTAGGGCAGAGAAAGTACTAATCGAAAAAGCAGGGCCAGGCGCGGTGGCTCATGCCTGTAATCCCAGCACTTTGGGTGGCCGAGGTGGACAAATTGCCTGAGGCCGGGATTTCAAGACCAGCCTGACCAACATGGAGAAACCCCGTCTCTACTAAAAATACAAAATTAGCCGGGCGTGCTGGCACGTGCCTGTAATCCCAGCTACTCGGGAGGCTGAGGCAGGAGAATCGCTTGAACCTGGGAGGCAGAGGTTGCAGTGAGCCGAGATTGTACCACCGTACTCCAGCCTGGGCAACAAGAGAAAAACTCCATCTCAAAAAAAAAAAAAAAGAAAAAAAAGAAAAAGAAAAGAAAAAGAAGAAAGGGATAAATTGGACCTGGTCAAATCGGACTGGAAACACTTAGGATTCATGAAAACATGAAGCAATGAGAACTCCCATGTATGAGTGGCGTGGACGGACGATGCTGCCAGCTGCAGAGACAAGGGTGACTCCTCACGGAAGTCAGCAAGCTCCTTTCTAGGAATTCACCTTTGACCAACAAAAACATGCACACAAGAAGACCTGTACAAGAAAGGCGATAGCTGCTTTATCGACAATAGCCCCGAACTGGAGCTAACCCAAGCATACACACACAGGAGAACGGATAAATGCAAAAGCCGCTGAGCAGAAGCGAGGCCAAAAAAAGTAACCCACTGCATGGTTCCTGTTATAGAGAGCCCTAGAAGAGGCAAAACTAACTTACAGTGAAAGAAATCAGATGGGTGATGTGCCTTGTGGGCAGGGCCAGAGAGGGGAGGAAGAGAGAACGTTGGCTGGGGGATGTAAACGGCCTCTGTCCTGATAAGGGGTGGGTCACACGGCAAAGGCATTTGTCAGAACGCACTGAGCTGCATTCAATCCATGCATTTTGCCAAATGCCAATTATGCCTCAACAAAAAGCCTAAAATTTATGTTGTTATTTCGTACCATACACCAAATAAATTCCACCTGGATTCAAGAGCTAAACCTAAAGACAAAGAACTAGGACAAGCACTGGAGCATATTTTTTATAATTTGGGGGTGCAGAAGGTCTTTCTAAACGTATTACAGAACCAGAAGTCACCAGACAGATTTCTGCCACATAACAAATTTAAATTCGGTATAGGTATAAAATTACAATATATAAAGAGCCCACAAATATCAGTAAGAAAAATATAGCACAACAGAATTTTTGCACAAAGGCAATTCACATAGGAGGAAAGGCTAGGCTGTGATAAATATAAGGAGAGACGCTCAATTTTATCAATAATCAAACTGCAGAGTAACACTGCAGTGAGAGTCGCCTTCTAGACAATTAGAAAAGCAGGAAGTGCGAAGCGGAGGCCTCAGGGAGGGCTGGGGGAGACGTACATCAGTGAAGGCAAAACTGGCTGGTGTTTTCTCGGTGACGTTTTGGTAAGCGATTCCAAAAGGGACAATACGTGCCCTCTGACCCCTTCCCTAAGAAGGCAATTGCACAAACGGATAAAGATGAGGTACGAGATTCTCCTTCCCAGCGTCATTGCGCAAAAGAAACATCATACATACGTCACAAAGGGTTCACCTGGTCCAGACACGCAGTGCGTCCGACGTTCCTGCCAAAGCCCAGGAGGCTCTCCCTTGCCTGACAGGAGACGCACTCGGCCCGAGTGAACACGGCAGGCTGCAGCTGTCTCCCGTGTCAGGCGGGGGCGAGAAGGGGGATTTCTGGAGCATTTCACATTCCTCTTCCAGGTCTTGTGCGTTGAGTTTTTGGTAATAAACAGGTGTGACTTTCACAGAAACAAGGGCAACCTCCAGTGTAACTGGGTGGCCTCTGCTCACACCCCATCTGTGTTTGCGTGGCTGCCCCTCCGTGGGGAGGGCCTCCGTCCACCCAGCCTCAGAAAACCCCAAGGAGGTGTGCACAGCTGGGGACCCCGGGGCCCTACTCAGTCCACTCAGAACACACTGACCCAAGAAGGCCCCAGCTCGCACTCCAAGGACCAACGGAGGCTGGCCAGTGGCTGAGCCCTGTTCCCTGCCCTCAGGGAACTACGTTGCCCTGAGTCACCCTGGGTGGTGGGAAGAGCTATAAAAGGGACCCTGGGTCCCTCAAGAATGTGGGGGGGGGGGTGCCAGGAGCCAGCAGGCACAAGGACCCACTGTGTGTTGGCACCACTGCCATCTCCTTGGCCTACCCGGCTGGGGCCCCTTGGGCTCCAGTGTCACACCCAAGTCCACTCACTGTGGCGCCTCGACAGCCCAACCCCCACCCATTGAGCTCAGAGGGGCCTCCGCTCCAGCCACATAAGCCTGTTTTTTCTCACAGACTACAGTCTGGGTGAGGACAAGGACGCAGGCCGCTCTCTGCCCAAGTGGGTTAAGAACATGCTACGAGCTTTGCCCAGGTGAGGGGTTCTGGCTGCTGCAGGACCAGAGGGCCAGCCTGCATGGGTTTTCCATTTTTATTTATCCAAAGAGGAGAAAGAGGGAGGGGGAGGGGCAGGGGGAGGCCTCCTGCCCTGCCCTGGCCCACCTGGTCCCTGTGAGACTCACCTGTTCTCCGCACCTGCCGCAGGTCCCCTCAGCCCCCTTCCCAGTGGGCCTACACTCCCCAGAGCACGTGCAGATGCTGCCCCACAGTGCAAAGGGCCTGTAAGGTCTCTTCCTCCTAAGCCTAGCCCAGAGTCTGGTTTAGGGACAAGGCGGTCACTGCAGAGCTGTCCAGGACCGTGTGAGGTGGGCTCTGTGTTGGGTGCTCATTTTAAATGGCTGGAACTTTCTGTGACAGGGCCTAGTTGTCGGGCCACCCTGGCGGGCCTTCGTGACACCCAAAAAGTTTGCTATTGGCTTGATTCAACCAACACCTGTTTGTACATCCAGCACCTGACCCAGGGCATGGAGCAGAACAGGTAGACACTCAAGCCACAAAAATTAGAGTCATCTGCCAGCTACGGGCTGTCCCAGGGGAAGGGGCTGTACCGGCTGCTCCCCCTGCAGGGCTGGTGGAGCCAGCAGAGCCTTAGATTCAGGCTCCAGTGGCCCCTCAGTCACCTCCTGCCATGGCCTCTGAGATGAGGTGACCTGCGGCTCCTCCACGCTCCTGAGCCCAGGCTTGGCAAGAATGCAGCCCGCCCCACACAGCCCCTCCTCAGACGTGGAGGTCAAAGGCCACAGGCTGTCTGGGTTCCTGGAGGAATGTGGCCTCCCCTGTGGCCCTGTGCACGCCTGCCCAGTCCTTCATGCAGTTGCGCAATGTCTGGCGACAGGCACTCGTACCTCAGGCTGGACCACCACGCACCCTGCTTGGGCCATCTATTCACAAAGTGCAGGGCAGTTGTTACCGTGCTAGATAAGCATCTAAAATGCCTGAGTGAATTCTGTGTATTAAACCACGGAGTGTCTGAGCATGTTACTGAGGTTACACTAAAAGCCCTCCTGTGGTGAGTGAGGCCAGTCAGCAAGGAGAACACAGCAGGCTGGAGGCTTTGGGTCTAGGGGTCCCCACAGAGAGGTAGGGGTCGTGGCTGGCAGGAAGTAGGACGGGCTCTGGCTCTGCCTTCTGCGGCCTCACTGTTCACATGCAGCTCTGCCTCTGGCTGTGAGACTCACCTGACGAGCCCTGTCGGCTTCCAGAACGATGCCCAGACCTGGGCACCTGGCACTAGACGCAGACATGCAGACACGCACAGACACAAAACATACCAGTGTGCCCACACTCGCACATGTATTCACACACACAGACTCATTCAACACATGCAGGAATGCACAGGCTTCCCTAACCTCTGCCTGGAATGTCCCCTCTTCAGGGACAAATCTGGGGTGAAAAGGAAGCTGTACTTCCTTGGACAGGGGACAGAAAGCTGGGCCGGGTCCAGGGGGGACCCGCAAGTTCTGCAGAGACCAGCTGAAATATGGTGTCATAATAAAAACCCCATTTAAAGTACTTCTTTTTTTTTTTATTGATTTCATTGAAAACAGAACAAGAAATGGTCAGAGCCAAAAGACTGCTCTTAAAACTGTCAAAAACATTTTAACAGAAAAAAAATAAACATGACTGCATTATGAATGTTTAGAAGAGTTGCACAAAAAAAACCCCACTGTTACTGCACTAATTACAGTATTTAAAAAGGTATATGCCAAAAAAAAGTATATGACCTGCCAGGCCACCACACAAAAGGTGATGGCAAATTTATTCACACTACAAGACTAACATTTTTAAAAAAGTTTTTCCTGCATTTTATTCTAAAATCACTTTGTTCTCTTTATACAGTTGATAGTTTATTTCACGTGGTGAGTAGAAACCACACCAGAATCAGCACCGTTGTCTGTGTTTTGTTTTTTATTTTTTGTTTGTCCTAATGTTCAGTAATGGTAGAAAATAAATCAGTTTATTCATCATAGCATGTGGCTTAAAAAATCAACAGAAGGTGCCAGCGTCAACGGAACCGGCGGGGGCTGCACCCACCAAACCACTTCCTCGAAAAGAAACGTCAGTTAGAGGTTTGATATATAGGACTAGATATAGGATTCCTTTAAAAAGCAAACCCACATTTTCTCCAAAGTTAGTGGCGGGGTCGGTCTCCTGACTCTCCGAGACTGGCAGCAGACAGTGTCCTCCGTGCAGCCCCTGGGACCCGGCACCAGCCACGCAGGGCGCGGGCAGGGCCAACGGAGCAGCTCGCGCTAACGGTGGCCTCCGCGGTGCCACACAGAACAGTCTGGGCCGGGCAGGAGAACAAAGCAACCCCGTGGTGCAGCGGGGACCTCGGAGGTCACAGGAAGAAACGAGAAACTTCGCAACGACAAATCAGCATCAGAAACTCAGAAGGTGATGCCAGTGCGGACTCCCAGCGTCTTTGGGGCGCGGGCCAAAGTGTGCGCTCCAGCCTGGGCACTGGGCCCGCGGCGAGGCCGCAGGTCTGGGAAGGTGGCTGGGAGGCGTCCGCACCCGCCCGCAGGGGCTGCAGCCTCACCTCCGACCCCTCCAGGAAGCCGGCGGCGCAGCCCCCAAGGAGGACACGTGCGGAATCTCTCCTCCTCCTCCTCTAAACGGCGACGCGGCGGACCCTGGCTCCCGAGCGCCCCGCTGGCCGGCGGTGTCTCATAGCGGGTCGGCGGCAGCCGCGGAGCTGGTGTCGGGCAGGCCGTCCTCCTGGGCCTCCTGGGCCGCGCTGGCCTGACGCTGGGCCAGGGCCGCGCTCGAGTGCCGGCACTTGGGGGAGCCGCAGCGGCAGCTGAAGAGCTTGCCTTTGATGTCCCAGAAGCGCTCTCCGTAGTCAAACCTGGGGGGGAACAGAACCAAGGCTCCAAGTCGAATCCCACCGGCACCTCCCACAAGCCAGATAAATGCAGGCAAGGCCAGAGCTTCCTCGCCCCGACCTGCCGTGCCGCATCCCAGGTCGTAGTTTTTAGAACTACAGGAAAACCCTGAGGATAAACCCGAGACAAGCCCAGGAAAGCAACGCAAGCCCCGTTCCTAAAACCGTCCCGCTGGCAGCGGACATGGCCAGGGGCTGCGACGGTGCGTACCCGAGCTGTTCGCCGGCCTCGATCAGGCGGGTGCTGAAGAAGGCGATCCGGGGGAACCGCAGGTCCTGGTGGGCCATGAACACACGCACGGGCACCAGGTTGGGCTCGCAGTGGTGGTTGATGAACCGGCTGACGTTTCCGTAGAACCGCGCGTCGATGCAGTAAACCTCCCCGTCCTGCAGGGCGAGAGAAGCCGGCACGCGCTGCAGCGAGCAAGGCCCCGCAAGCCGGCCTCGCCGGGTACGGCGGCCCCAGAGCATGGGGTTGGGCGCAAGCCCGCCACGCAGAAGGGGCCTTCTCCAGTGATCCCCGGCGGCGGTGCGGGACCTCCGCTGGCCTTCTCGCTGTGTGGCCGCCCACCCCGCACCCTGCCCTCCCTGCTGGGCCGCCGTCTGCGGTGCGGTGCGGGTGGTGCAGGCCGTTCCCTTGACAGCGTCCCCATGGGGCTTCCAGCGACGGAATACGGACAGCGCCATCCCACCCAGTACCCATGGGGCTGTCTGGCACCAACAGGAGAAAGGAGGCCGGGGCTGCAAGAGCCCCGTGAGGCAGTGGCAGGGGCTGAGGGGGTCGGGAGGGATGGAGCTGGCGTCTGGGACGCACTGCCTTGGTGACGAGGAGGCGGAACAGTCCCCGGAGGGTCTGGGGAGACTCAGTGGCGAATGGCACCGGGGAGGACCGTCAGGCGGAGGTTGCCCACAGAAAACGACTTCTGCTGCAGCCCTTCCGGGAGCTGGTGTGGTTGTGGAACACGAGGCCGAAGAGACTGAGGCGTCCTCCTCACCCTGGTGCCTTGGAGAGAAGCCCAAGATTCCAGGTGGCCTCATGGCCCTGGCCCCTGGCACTGGTCTGCGATGACGGATTCTGAATTGACTGTAGAGAGGGGGATGAGGTAGGTGGGCCTGACCCAACCACGCAACCCTTTTAAAAGCAGCTCTCTCTGGAGACCTAGGGCATGGAGCTGCTGGCGCCTGGATGGAGGGGCTGCGTGGGAGGAAGGTGGGTGGTCCTGGCCAGCAGCTAGCAAGGAACCTGGACGCTGCCCATGCGACCACAGGGACCTGGGCTCAGCAGCACCCTGCCTGTGCAGCCCAAGACCCGGCACGCTCAACCCCTGCTGCGCACACTGGGCCGAGTGGGTGGGCACCGTGGCGAGCTGCGGGTGGGTGGCGTGGTTTGTTACCCAGCGACGGGAAGAGGCAACATCACAGACGACAGCCAGGCAGACGGGGAAGGAGGCACCTGGGGCTTTCCAGGACCAAGTTCCGAGAGGGAGGAGCCTGCAGGCAGAGACACCTGGTCCACAACCTGCCCCAAAATGAGTATTAACCAGAGAACCAGAGACGCTCAGAGATCAAGAGGTTAAAACCCAAAGCAGCAAGCGGATGAAAGCGTGGACGGGGGTAGATCTCCAACAACCTTCATGGCGCGGGCAGTGACAAGACGGTAAACCAGGCGAGCACGGCCGCGGGACGGGACCAGCCATAGCCCCCAAAGACAAAGACACGGGAAGCCGCCTCCCGGTTTACCCCAAAGAAACAGAGCTCAGAGTGGCTCATGTGGCGTGGACTTTGGCCTCTGCTTCAGGGTCTGGTGGACTAAGAATCTATAGGCGACCCCTCCCCGTGCAAAAAGCACCTCTGAAACTAGTAAGAACGCACACATGAAAGTCCTGGACAGTAGCAAGATGGAGACTGAGGGGCTCCCGGCTGGAGGGGCCAGGCCCAGCTCTGCCCAGGCTTTCACCAGGGGTGGCCCGTCTGGCAGAGCACACAGCACTGCCCCAAGGGGAAGAACCTGCAGGTGCTTCGGAGGCGGGTGGGGTTTCAAAGTCTGTGTACACAAATCTCTGCCTAACCAGGACCCCACAGAGACAGCAACCCCAGCAAAGATGCACGACTGGAGTAAAGCAGACAGGCCAGGTGGGAGGCGGGGCCTGCGGAGAGAGCCCAGCCAATCCTAGGACTGGAGCAAGGTGCAGAGGCCACATGGGAGGCGGGGCCTGAGGGAGCCCAGCCAATCCTAGGACTGGAGGGAAGGCAGAGCCTGCAGGATCCCAGCCAATCCTAGGACTGCAGAGAGGCACAAAGGCCGAGTGGGAGGCGGGGCCTACAGAGGGGGTCCAGCCAATCCTAGGACGGCAGCGAGGCGCAGAGGCCACATGGGAGGCGGGGTCTGAGGAGGGAGCCCAGCCAATCCTAGGACTGGAGAGAAGGCACAGGGACCACGAGAGAGGCGGGGCCTGCAGAAGGGGCCCAGCCAATTGCACTGGGGAAACAAGACCCACACAGGAGAGAAACCAGAGTCCTGGTTAACAGAGAGAAAAACGTTAACAGGAACAACTGAAGTGACCTGACACTAGAAACACTGAGGAAATGAACACGTCTGAAAGAGAACACTCAACTGAGCCCAGCCTTGAGATGAACCAAATGCTGCACCAACAGACACGTATTTTCAAGGCAGCTCCTAAGGCTATCCTCAATGAAGAACAAAAAGCAAGATTTCATGGCATGAAAATCTCAGAGAAATGAGAAGTCTCAGCAGAGAAACAGAAAAAGAATCCAACGGAAATTCTAAATCGAAATTAACTGGCTGCTGAAGCCATCACTGGGTGGATGAACAGAATCTCAGATTTGCCTGACAGGTAAAGTCAAACAAACTGACTTGTACACAACATTATCTGAGATAAATAGCAAGGGCTGAAATCAACCTGAATGTCCCAAAAAAGGGGGAGAAAGATTTCCACGTATGGACAATATGATGACTCTTTCCAAATCCTGTTGGGAGAAAGGTAAGGGCTGGTGCAGTATCTACACTCTACCACTGTTTGTGTTAAGGAAAGCGAAGGAATAAGAAATTTACTTGAGTATTTTTTCTCGATTTCTGCTGATGGTTGCTGCAGGTGCTATGGTTGGAATGTGTGTGTCCCCCCACCAGACTCACAGGCTGAGACCCCTAGGTTACAGTGAGGCTTTGGGAAGGCGATTAAGTCATGGGAGTGGAGGGAATTGTGCCCTCATAAAAGGGACTCCAGACAGCTGCTGCACCTCCTCCACCACGTGAGGACACAGTGAGAAGGCACTGGCCCTCCCCAGACACCAGATCTACCAGCATCTTCATCTTGGGACTTCCAGCCTCCAGAGCAGTGAGAAACACATTCCTGTTATTTGTAAGCCTCACGGTTTACAGTGTTTTGCTATCAAAGTCCGAATGGAGTAAGACAGCAAGAAACAGAATACAGAGAACATGGAGAGAAGCAAGGGTTTTCTGGGTGTGAACTTCCCAAGCACGCAAACATTTTACACAATCAAATAACAAAAAATTAAATCGTTAACATTTAAAATGAACTAAAATTAATGTAACTGCCTATCAAGTTGGTGACACAATCACACAAGCAACATTTCCGGTGCTGCGAAGCACAGGACTGGGTCCAGCTTCCATGGAACATGCTCTAAGGAGTGAGACGCTGCAAAGAAACGCAGATGCCATCCCGCAGTTGTACTGGTGCTTACTGTTATCGGTAATATAATATCTGCTGCGGAGCGGCGTGGCTTCAGCGCGTAATCCCTGGCACTCTTGGGAAGCGCGAGGCGCGGTGCCATCACGAGGTCAGCAGAAGACTCGAGACACCATCCTGGCTAACACAGTGAAACCCCGTGCTGCTACCAAAACCACAAAAAACACTTAGCTGGGCGTCGAGAGAAATGGCCAGAACGTGGCCCTGTACCGTCGCCAGCTAGCTCGGCCGAGGCTGAGGCACGCCCGAGAGATGGGCGTGAACCCCCGCGCGAAGGGCGCGCCGACCTTGCAGCTGGCCAACGATACTAACCGCGCCCACTGCAAACTCCGGCCTGCGCGACCCCAAGCAACGACTCTGTCTCCAAAAAAAAAAAAAAAAAAAAAAAAAGTAATATCTGCGAGTACTATTTCTTCGCACAAGCCAAACATTTTAGAAACAAAACTTTCTCATTGTAAGACGATACACACATCATCACCCAAATCAGCCCAAGAAGTTGGATAAAAACTCTACACCGGTAACACCCTCTGAACTTGGCAAATATTAACATGAACACGCCTTTTTTAGAAACACCTGTTTACTTCATAGCTCTGTTCTCTGAAAACAGTTGATTGACGAACCGCATGGCACCCTGATGGCGTGGCGCCCCAGAGTCTCGTTTCAGTTTCCAAAAACTTTCTCTATCAAAAGTACAGCAGACATCCTGAAGAAATGACTGATTCAAGTGTGGGCGCAGGAAGCATAAAGGAGGCCTGGGTGTGCACATGGTGCCAAACGAGAGTAGTTGTCACCCAAACGAGCGGACAGGCTCCGCCTGTATGGGCGCTCCCCATCGGCCAACCCAGATGGGGCAGTTTGACCAATGTAAATACAGCAATGGCTTTAATTTGACTGCAAACCAACACACATGTAAGAAAATGTGTTTTTTACATGCTAAAATGTAAAAAAAAAAAAAAAAAAAGTAAAATGCCATAACCCACATTAAACACTCAAACAGAGAAAAGCAAAACAAGCAACCAAACATTTCTTTCGCTGGCCAAGTCTTTTTTTTTCTCTTTTTTTTTTTTTTTTTTTTTTGAGACGGAGGTCTTGGCTTGTCGGGCCTCAGGCTGGAGTGCAGTTGGCGCGATCTCCGCTCACTGGCAAAGCTCCGGCCTCGGCCCGGGTTTTACGCTTCTCCCTGCCTCAGCCTCATCCAAGTTAGCCGGCTGGGACTAGCAGGGCCGGGCCCGCCATCTCGCCCGGGCGCTAGTTTGTTTGTTAACTTTCTTTTAGTAGAGACCGGGGTTCACCGTGTGACGCAGCGATGGTTCTGCCGATCTCCTGACCTCGCGTGATCCACCCGTCTCGGCCTTTCCAAAGTGCTGGATTTACAGGCTTCGAGCACCGCGCGCCCGGCCACTGCGCAGTCATTTTATGCCACTTCCTCACTCTGAAACTTGTTAACTAAATGGTAAGAATAAAGCATTGATCTTACCTTTCTCTGAGGAGTAACCACAAAGCCCAGGTTTAAGGTTTACTTATTAAAACAGAAGAATGTCTGTTAATAAACAGGGAAGGCATGGATGCTCGGGGTGGGCAGTTGAGGTGGCCGCAAAAGCTCCCTGCAGGACACAGCAGCCCCAGTGTGTCGCCAAACCTCAGCCCTTCCTCCCAGCTAGCCGCAAACACAGGATAAGAGAACAAGTGAGGTGACACCACGGGGGGCACACAGAAATATGGACCATGGGATTTATCAGGCTGTCGGCCAGTCTCCTCTGCAGGCCACCGTGTGGGCTGCTGGTAGGAAGAACCTTCTGGGATGTGCCAAGTATCATACAAGAAACAGCCCCGCCTGATTCCAGAGGGGCGAACCAGGGAAAGACACCGGGGAAACTAGGAAAGTCTGTAGATGAACATCACTTGACGCGCAATCTCGTCAGGCAGCACTACTGACAGGCACACTCTGACACGTCACTGGGGGTAAAATGTCACATGTGTAACTAACTTTACATTATATCAGCAAAAAAGGACGAAACAAATAAAGCAAGATACTAACAACCATCAAGTCCAGGTGGGGCAATAAGAGCCTCCACTCTCCTGATTCTCTCTGCTTTCTGGTATGTTTGAAAATTTTCACAATGTGTAGTCAAAAAGGAATTGCAAAGGCAAGAAAAAGGAATCTGTGAAGGAAGTGGCAGAGAGGTAAAGTATTCTTCTATTTTTTAACTAAATAAGAGACCTGAATATCTTTAAAATCAGGGAGGAAGCATCAGAGAAGAACCTGTGTGGAGAAGGTGCTGCCGCAGGTGAGGAGGTTCAGGTGGCAGGCAGGTGGTGGGAGTGGGCGCAGGGCAGGAGCTCGAGTGGCAACGTCTGTGAGACCAGGGCAGGGGCCTCCCCATGGTGCCCGGATGCCCCACCCTGCTGAGTGGAGACAACATCACAGTCGGCTCTGTATAGACGCCCGGGCCTGGTGCTTGGAGTGGACCTCACTACAGGCGCTCATACACTTTGCCAGAGGCAAAAGAGGCCGTTTGGGAGGGCCAGGCCCATCTGGGCTCTTCCCAGGACACCGAGCAGGCTCCACAGCCCCCACGCAGCAAGCAGGAGGGAGGCACAGAGGCGGCAGCTCTCCAAGGCCCTGAACTGGCCCTGCTCAGAGCCACTGAGGGCTCATTGCAGACGTGGGGCCCCAAGGCTGGGGCTGTTCCCGGCCTTCTCACTTTTGTGGCTTTTCTGTCCAGAGCCACCGGCCTTAGAGATGCTCTAGTTCAGAGAGTTAAAAATAACCCTCCTCCCACCCTGAGAACCTTCCAGCTCTGCACCAAGCATCACTCGGGCCCTGTGGCTGCCCGGGAGACGTGGTACCTTCCCCACCCACACCCCCGCAGAAGCACACTTTGTGACTTCTCAGGATGAGCCCCTTTCTCAGTCTGACCCCCAGGAGCCTCCACGTGACCCTAGAGGTCATGAGGTCTCGAGACCCTGTGCTCTGCTTGGCCTAACTGCCCAGACCGGGGGTGCCTAGAGTCAGGGTGTGGCCTTGGCAATGGTCATGCCTGATGACCCAGCCCAGACTCCCTGAGGCCACGCACACATGTGGCAGCCTGGCATGTGCTGCTCCCCCCACCCCAGGGCATGTCCAGGGCTTCTTTGGGGACAGGGTGTGGGTTCCATGCACCCTGAAGAGTGCAGAGGGGCCCCTCCTGGGCACTCCCCTCTGACCCCTGGAGCCTGTGGATGGTCACGGCACAGGCTGCAGCCCAAAGAAACAAAGGGGCTGCCTCCATGGGCCATCAACCCTGCCCATGGCCTCCCACTGTGTGCCTTTTGTCCACGTCCCTCCCACGATGGCTGCCGGGCCAACCAACCTGTCAGTTGGCACAAGGAGCCCCCTTGGCACAGGAGCACGGCCTCTCCCAGCCGTTCCTACGGTTCAGAGGCTTCAGATCCCAGAATCCTCATAGGAACACACACCGCTGAGGGCTTTACTTCCAAGGTTTCTCTGATCAAGAAACCTTCCACCTAGGTTTCAGGCAAGCATACCATGGAGAGGCCTCCCTGGGGTGCCTCGCTGATGGGAGATTTCAACAAAGGCCTAAAGAAGGTAAGGACCAGGAGGGCGGATGGACAGGATCCCAGAGGGCATGTTCAGTGGGCTCCAGAACAGCGTGAGGGGGTGCGAGCAGTTGTGAGAGCAGTGGAGGGGCAGTCAGTGGGGAACAGGGTGTGCAAGGTTTGAGCCACCAGCAGAGGGCTTGGGGTCACCATAGCCCCAGGCTGAGAACAGATGGCAACAGCAGGGCCGGGGCTGACCCGGGGCGGGTGCCCACTGCAATGGTCCAGGAAATATCTCGAAGGCAGAATCAGAAAGTTTCCTGGTACCCACAGATTGTGGCACTCAGGTGGACAGGGGTCTGGGATCTGGGATCTGGGGGTGGGTCAAAGCTGCAGCAGACACCTGGGAGGCTTTATGGTGTTGATGCTCTCTACATCCCCAAAATGAACAACCATACCTGGGCCCGTGTGTCCACGGCTGAGAAGTGAGAGGGTGCCAGGAGGATTACCGTCCCTGGGCCCGTGTGTCCACGGCTGAGAAGTGAGAGGGTGCCAGGAGGAGCAGGGCTAGACGCTGCTGCCTCAGGTGGGTGGGGACCGGAGTCTGCCCTGGACTTAGGGACACTCATGGGAGACGAGGCCTGGCTGCATCTGGTTGCAGACAGACTGGAAGGCAAGGAATCAGTCGGGTGTGGCAGCTCTGGGGCATGAGGGAGTGTGGAGAGTGCTGACGGGATGTCCCTGAGGAGGTGAGGGCAGGCGTGGCTCCAGACAGGAGAAGGAAGCACAGAAAGTCCACGCCAGGGAACAGGTGTGAAGGCAGAGCACAGACATGTGGGGGAGGAGGCAGGGACCCCCCTGGCCAACACCACAAGCGAGTCAAGGAACCGAGAGCCTCCAGCAGCATCTGATGGAGCAGTATCGTGCCTGTTGAATATGACCACTTAAAAGCAGCCTAGGAAGTTGCAGTCCTTATTTTACAGAAGGACTGGCCCACAGTGGACTGGGAATATGGAAATGGCCCTTCCACACAGACGGCTTGGGAGGTGCAGCCCTAGGGGAGCAGGAGGAAATTGGCCAGTGAAGGCCACAGCCACACTGGCAGGGAGACAGGCCTGTGTGCACAATGCTGCCATTAGGAGGTGGTTGTGAACCCCCAGCAAAGCTCTCCCATCTCCTCTGGGCTGCGGCTCCACCCACCTGTCTTGGTCTCACTGGTTCTCACACAGTGAGAAGGCACGGTTCCTCCATGAGCCAGGTGGCCGGGTCCTCCCCAGAACCAAACCGGTAGGTGCCTTGACCTTGGACTTCCGGCCTCCAGCACTGTGAGAAACCAGTGTCTGTTGGGCAGGCTGTGCAGTCTGTGGTGTTCTGTTACAGCGGCCTCAACGGACTTGAGACAGGCCCCAGGAACCAGGGCCACCTGGGAGCAAAAGTCAGCTGCAGTGACAGAGGCCACAGCCTGCAGCTCAGCTGAGGCCTCTTGGTGCCTGTAAGTGGACTGGGGTGACCCAATGCATTTTCTTCAAGCAGGTTTGAAAATACAGTGTCTGGCACCCAAACAAAACTAACCAGAAACATGAGGAGACAGGGAAAGAAGGAGGACAACAAGCAGCAAAACAGACGCTAGAAACAGACCGACAGAGATGCCAGATGCTAGAGGGAGAGACCAGGGCAGGAGATATGGCAGCAAGGAGACGGCACAGAAACAGGAACACGCCACCGCCCCCCCGCCCCCCTCCCCCCGCAAGACCCGGACTGACCACACAACACAGCACTTGATGCCACATGGTTAAAATACACATAAATTAAATTTCCAGTAACAACAGCAAATAAATCAGCTATTCACATTAACAGAACAAGGAGAAAAATCATAGGATTATTTCAATAGATTTTTTTAAATGTTCAACAAAATTCAACATCAATTCATGAAATTCTTCGGGACAGAAAAGAAAACCTTGTTATTCTGATAAAGGCATCCCAACACCTGTACACGAGCATCACAGGAAACAGTCCTGAAAGGCTCCACGCCTCCTCCCTGACACTGGGCGGCCCCGCTGGTGTAGACGACAAGAATGAGAAGTGAAGCCATGGGGACCGGGGACAGCCTGCATGGTGATAACATGGGCACACGCACAGAAAACAACGGACCCACACGTATCATTACACTTAACAGGTGGCTTTAGGCCTCAGGTTAAAGAGTTAATTTTAAAAACCTACTCTATTTCTATATATCAAGCAACAACTGTGGAAAAATATGCCTCCTTCAAATACAAAAGCATCAGGGTTTCTGAGATGCTAAGGACTCCTGCCTCTGACTGTGATGGGTCAGCTGGTGCTGCACTTACCCTCCCGTCCAAGATGGATCGCCCAGCCAAAACCACAGGACACAAACAAGCAATGACTTGGCGGCACCTCTGGGCAGTTTCTCATACAGCTGAAGGTCACTCACACGTGACCCAGCCAGGAAATGACAGCGGCCACACGGTGTGTGAGTCCACTTACATGATATTCTGGAAAAGGCAGGACTGCAGGAAGCAAGTCAGCATGACCGTGGCTTGGAGTGGGGAAGGCTGGTGCCCGTGAGGAGAGGGAGTTGGCCCACACACGTGTAGAATTCTAAGGCAGCCCCAAGAGTCTCTCTGTATCAACCCAACCCCTTGAGCGTGACTTGCTTCTGGCCCACAGGATGTGGGAAGGCGGCAGCGAGGCAAAGCCCCGACATTCTCCTGCTGGCCTTCAAGAGAGCTGCCTCTAGGAGCTCAGAGCACCCCCGGCTGCCAGCCAGCAAGGAAGCAGAGGCCTCATCCTACAGTCAAGGAAATGAATTCTGACAACCCAGGGAGCATTTATACAAGGCCTGAAGCTAACATCAGACAGGGTAAGGACACCGCTTCCCCCAGTGCCAGGAAGAGAACAAGCATTATGCCCAGCCTCCCAGGAAACAAAGCTGCACAGGTCAGAACGCAAGAAGAAAAACTGTCTTTACTTACACATGACATGACCACATGTGCAGACAAGCCGAATAGTCCAGAAAGTTACTAGAATTTACAAATACATTTAACAAGGTCAATGTACAAGAAAATCAAGTATTTCCACATTGTTTATTTCCAACAAACAATTGGAAAATGAAATTTAAAAACAATACTGACTGTTTATAACATAAAAAGTAGAAGGGCCGGGCGCGGTGGGCTCAAGCCTGTAATCCCAGCACCTTTGGGAGGCCCGACGGGGGCGGGGATCACGAGTCAGGAGATCCACCGATGCCTGCTACAACACGGTGAAGCCGTCTCTTCTCGCGCGGGCGCGTGGCCTCACCACCTGTAATCCCAGCACTTTGGGAGGCCGAAGGCGGCGATCACGAGGTCAGGAGATCGAGACCATCCTGGCTAACACCCGTGAAACCCCGTCTCTACTAAAAAATACACAAAAAAACTAGCCGGGCCGAAGGTGGCGGGCGCCGTGTAGTCCCAGCTACTCGGAGGCTGAGGCAGGAGAATGGCGTGAACCCGGGCGAGGCGAGCTCTGCCAGTGGCTGAGATCCGGCCCACTGCACTCCAGCCTGGGGCGGACAGAGTTGAGACTCCGTCACCCCACCGTCAAAAAAAACAAAAAAAAAAAAACAAAAAAAAAAGAAAAGAAAAGTAGGACGTGCTTAGGAATACATTTAACAAAACAGTGTAAGACCTACATACTAAAAGCTACAAGGCTCTGCTGAGAGAAACTCAAGATCTAACTGAAAGAGAGCTGGGCCACCTGCAGACACAGGGTCAGAAGGCTCAACGTGCTAATGGCCAGCAGATTGCAGTCTCAACAAAAATTCCAGCAGCCTTGGCCTGTACTGACGCCCAGGCTCTCAACTGTCTATGGAAATGCAAAGGACACGGAGGAACTCAACAGGCTGAAAAGAACCGAGTATGAGGAGTATCAGGACCTAACACTGCCTGGCTCCCAGTTTTACTATCGATGAAGAGAATGTGGCATTGGTGTGAGGATCAGCAAATAGATCAAAGGAAGAAACATGGTCCAGACGTAGATCTGCGTCAGCTGGGGTAAGCACAACTAGTGGTGCTGGATTAACTGTCCATGGACACAAGTGAGCCTCAATCCTTACTTCAAACCCACGTTTCTGAGAGACAGGCCAGGCTGGAGTGCAGTGGCTCGATCACGGCTCACTGCAGCTTCAGACTCCATCTCGGCCTCCCGAAGTGCTGGGATTATAGGAGCGTGCCAGTGTGTCCGGCCTTAACTCGCATTTTTATATAAGACTTCTAAAAAAAGGAGAAAATCTCCACAATCCTGGGATAGACATGGAATTCTTAGGATATGGGAAGTAAGAGAATTTTAAAATTCTGCTTCCTGAAAGATACTGTTAAGAAAGTGAGGAGGCAAGGCACAGACTAAGAAAATATTCGCATCACACACACATTTATATGTATATCAGACAGACTCAGAGGATGGAAAGAGCTCCTACAACTCAAGAAGGCAAGCAGCCAATTAAAAAACAGGCAAAGTGGCCGGGCTTAGTGGCTCACGCCTGTAATCACAGCACTTTGGGAGGCCGAGACGGGGGATCACGAGGTCAGGAGATCGAGACCATTCTGGCTGACACAGTGAAACCCCGTCTCTACTAAAAATACAAAAAATTAGCCGGGCGTGGTGGCGGGCACCTGTAGTCCCAGCTACTCAGGAGGCTGAGACTGGAGAATGGCGTGAACCCGGGAGATAGAGCTTGCAGTGAGCGGAGATCAAGCCACTGCACTCCAGCCTGGGCAACAGAGCGAGACTCCATCTCAAAATAAAAAAGTTAGCCAGGCATGGTGGCCGCGGGAGACTGTAGTCCCAGCTACTCAGGAGGCTGAGGCAGGAGACTCACTTGAACCCGGGAGGCAGAGGTTGCAGTGAGCTGAGACTGTGCCACTGCATTCCAGCCTGGGCAACAAGAACGAAATTCCATCTCAATAAATAAACAAACAACAAGAAAAACAGGCATTTTTTCTTTTTAAGACAGAGTTTTGCTCTTGTTGCCCAGGCTAGAGGGTAATGGCATAATCTCTACTAAAAATACAAAAATTAGCCGGGCGTGGTGGTGCACGCCTGTAATCCCAGTTACTCAGGAGGCTGAGGCAGGAGACTCGCTTGAACGTGGAAGTGTTTGCCTCCCTAAAATTTGCCTGTTTGCCTGGCCTAAACAGGCAAATTTTAAAAATTACTTCACAAAAGAAGTATATGGATGGCAACACACATGAAGAGAGGCTCATCATCGAGCATCAGGAAAGCAAATCTAAGCCATGGTGTTTGGAGCTTACGCTCACTGTGGTGGGAACGCAAGTGCTAGAACCACTTTGGAAACTAGCGGCTTCTTTCAAAGTTAAAGGTTCCCCATATGAGCCAGTAACCCCACCCCATTTACTCAAGAGAAATAAAATTCACGTCCATTAAAAACAAGTCTATGGGAGTCACAGCAGGTTTACTCTTGACAGCAGAACTGGAAAGGACGGAGGCCCACTCACAGGTGAGAAGGCATAAACCAGCAGGGAGGCCGGGTGGGTCACCGGACTGATACGTGTAGCCACGTGGGCAAATCACAAAACATGCAAAGCCAGAACAGGATTCCGTTTATAGAAAATTCGAATGCAGGTGAAACTCACCCACCAGGATAGGCAGGGGAGAAAGAGGGGCTAAGGGCTCACAGACTAGGGGGCGGCAGAAATGCTCCATATCTTGACTGTGGAATTGATTACACTGGGATGTACATTTGTAAAAACTAAAACCATATACTTCAGTTTCTTTTACTGTATTTAAATTAATTGCAGGCCAGGCGCGGTGGCTCATGCCTCTAATCCCAGCACTTTGGGAGGCCGAGACGGGCGGATCACGAGGTCAGGAGATCGAGACCATCCTAGCTAACACGGTGGAACCCCGTCTCTACTAAAAAACACAAAAAACTAGCTGGGTGAGGTGGCAGGCACCTGTAGTCCCAGCTACTCGGGAGGCTGAGGCAGGAGAATGGCGTAAACTCGGCAGGCAGAGCTTGCAGTGAGCTGAGATCTGGCCACTGCACTCCAGCCTGGGCGAGACAGCGAGATGCCGTCTCAAAAAAAAACAAAAAAAAATGAATTGCAATAAAGTTGATCCAAGAGAAAAAAATCTCAAAAACCTATTTGATTTAAAAAAATCCAACAAAAGATATACAAGACCACACCACAGAAAGCCATAAAATATTACTGGGGGTAATTAAGAAAGACCTAACAAATGAAGAGACATACCATGTTCATGAGCTAGTAAGCAAGGTAGTAAATACATTTTTCCCTAACCTGATTGATAGGTCTAATACAATCCCAATCAAATCCCAATCCCAATCAAATCCCGACAGGAGCTTCTGTAGAACTGGTTAAGCTGACTTCAAAACTTATATGAAGACCAAAAAGAGCACGACACAAACTCTATGGTGAAGCCAGGCACAGTGGCTCACTCCTGCAATCCTAGTGCTTTGGGAAGCCAACGCGGGAGGACTGCCTGAGGCAGGAATTTGAGACCAGCCTGGGCAACATAGTGAGATTCCATCTCTATAAAAATAAAATAAAATAATTAACCAGGCATCACGGTGCACACTTGTAGTCCTACCTACTTGGGAGGTCAAGGCAGGAAGATCACTTGAGCCCAGGAGTTCAAGGCTGCAGCAAGCTATGATTGTGCCACTGCACTCCAGCCTGGGCAACAGAGCAAGACCTGGTCTCTTAACAAAAAAATTAAAAAAAAAAAAAAAAAAAAAAAAGGCCAGGGGCAGTGGCTCACGCCTGTAATCCCAGCACTTTGGGAAGCTGAGGCGGGCGGATCATGAGGTCAGGAGATCAAGACCATCCTGGCCAAAATGGTGAAACCCCGTCTCTACTAAAACTACAAAAATTAGCTGGGCATGGCTGCTCACGCCTGTAATCCCAGCACTTTGGGAGGCTGAGGCGGGAGGATCATGAAGGTCAGGAGATCGAGAGCATCTTGGCTAACATGGTGAAACCCCATCTCTACTAAAGATACAAAAAGTTAGCCGGGCGTGGTGGCGGGCGCCTGCAGTCCCAGCTACCGGGGAGGCTGAGGTAGGAGAATGGCGTGAACCTAGGAGGCGGAGCTTGCAGTGAGCCGAGATCACGCCACTGCACTCCAGCCTGGGCAACAGAGCGAGACTCTGCCTCAAACAAAACAAAACAAAACAAAACAAACCTCTAAGGTGAGAAGATGTAAATCACAGTAATCAAAGTAATTAAGGTAACACAGCCCAGGCCAAGAACAGTCAGCAGACTGACTGACAGGGCGAGGACAAGAGCCACTGCTGACGGGAAAAGACAGTCTTCTCCACAAATGGTGCTGAGTCAGTCAGGTACAAGATGAGAAAAAATAAACCTCGACGCTGATCTTACACCACACACAGAACGGCTGTCAACCTACACATGGAACCCACGTGAAAGCACACAGGACCGTTTCTGGGAAATATTCAAGTTTTCAAAAAATATCACTAGGACATTACAAAAACCCAGCATTTAGAAAAAGACTGATAAATTGAACTAGAATAAAAACAAGAACTTCTGTTCACTCCAAGACATCATTAGGAAGTGAAAAAGCCACAGAGGGAAGGCGACATCTGTGGCGCACACAAGTGACAACAGAGCCTTTGTGAGAATATGTGTTACCAGCCCACAGAAGGCAAGGCATTCCACAGCAAGGCTGGAATAGGCAGCTGGCAGCAGAAAAGCCCACAACTCTGCACACACAGAGGCTGCGGTCCCTCAAGGGCTCGGCCCCACTGCACAGGGAGAGATGCCTGAACACTGTGACCTTCCAGAGCCCGGCTTCTCTTCCATCAAACACAAGTCATTTCACCAACGGTTACTTCTTAGAAGGTGGCTGTAGGGACAGAGTCTGGGGTTGGGGCTGGCAGTCCATAGGGGCCACTGCTATGAAGACGGCTGCCTGGTGCCCTATTCTTCGGGCATAAGATTTATTCTGTGGTCTGGTGGCTGCTGTTTGAGATGAGAAAACCTTTATTTCCCCACTGGCCTGGAGTGACTGCAGGTTTCAAGAGGTTTTAAAATAGACAATGGATGAATTCCAGAGCAATGATGGGAACTAGGCTACAGTAAAGGGAGCATGAGGCCAGGCTGGGATGGGTCAGTCACCCCTGCCCCAGCCTCAGAAACCTCCCGAAACCAGGTTCCTGGAGTGGCCCCTGCTCTCTCCCACGGGCAGTGGGGATTGGGTGGGCTGGGGACACAAGCGGCGTGTCTGCTGCCGTTTCTGTGCACATGACGGGAGGCTCACCGCTGCTTCCCTCAGTCACTGTGAATACACGGCCCCCTCCTCAGCCTCTCTGCAGTCTCAGGGGTTGCCAAGCCCCAACCCGAGATTCTCGGCTGGGGTCTGGAGGATTGGAGTGGTGGGCCTCAGGCCCCACTCTCACAAGAAGGGGGCAGTCGGCTGCACAGGCTTAGGACCTCCCGAGTCAGAGGTCCCTCCATCCATGCTGGGCACAGAACCAGGGCCAGCTCCGAAGGTGGCACTCAGCAGGTCTATAGCAAGCCCGCTCTCGTCAACAGTAAGAGCTCTCATCTGAATCCAGGCCCTACTGGGACAAACACATTCAGGTTTCACAGTTCACAACAAGCTCTACATGGCCCCAACCCCACAAAGCACATTACCTTATTGTCGAGATCAAAGAGGTAAGAATCCTCCTCCCGAACATCGGCTTCTGAGTCTGAAATCAGCTCCCCAACATACCTGCAGAAGGAGAAGCGGTGCAGGTGAGGCCCTGGAAGACAGCGGGCACTGTCACAGACAAGCGCAGCCTGGTCTCCGTGCCCACAGGGAAAGAGCGGGGCACACCAGAAGAACATGTGGGGAACATGTGTGGAGATGTGTGCCTGGGTGGAACTGGGGTTTCAGCTGAGGTTCCCGAGGATGATGATGATGATGACGACGACACTGAAAGCTCTGCGTCTGCGGTCTGGCACCTGAGAACCCAGAATGGTTCTCCCCCAGAGATGACTGCCCATGCTGGACCATGCCTTCCTAAATGCACTCACGAGCTGTTTAAGGGCAGCAGCAAGAGCACTGAGGACAGCACAAGCTTGGTTCTCAGGGCCAGGGTCTCCATGGCCCCCACCCTATGCTGCTGTAGGCCAGGGGATGTGCCTGCTCCCAGAGGGGCTTCCTGAAGTGCAGACACAGATGGGCCTCCGTCCCAGAAATGACACGTGCCACCGGCAGGCTTGGGGTGACCCAGGGACTCACTCACTCGCAGACAAAGGTGCCTAGTGGGATGTCCTGCAGGGACCGCACGCCCCAGCCCATGTCCCTCGTCCGGTAGAGCTGCAGCCTTGCCCTGGAAAATAGAGAGTAGTGGTGGACCCAGGCCACAGCCTCAGCCTCTTGCCACAATGGTCAGCAAAAGCCAGCTGGTGCCACGTCACTGAAATGAGGAAGAAAACTGGTTCTGTATCCAAAGCGTTAGATGCTGTAGGCACCTCACAGACATAGCGTCTTGCACGCTCAGGAAGCCAAGAACCCGGGAATCAGCCGGGAACACCCCAGCCCGTGACCTCGGCAAGTCACTGGTCCTGGCCGTGGCTCGGTGTCCCCATCTGTAACATGGGGACAGAGCTGGGCCTGGGCCACTAGGCACTGTGGGCAGCAGAGGTGCTAATACTAGAGAAGCCTATAGCTGGACCAGGCAGTGGTGACACCTGCAGCCGAACCTGCTCCTGACAAGGAGCCTACAGGCCCCTCAGGGCTGGGGAGGGTGGCGGGGGGAGGTGGCAGG
>NW_016810868.1:346488-363726 GCF_001698545.2 Rhinopithecus bieti
GGGAAGGTGGTTGGGTGGGCCTGGGGAGGGTGGCCAGGTAGATCTGGGGGAGGGCGGCTGGGCAGGCCTGGCAAGTGGGCCTCCGTGGAGCCCTCAGAACCACGTGCCTCGCGTCTGCCTGTCTGGCATGTTTCCCGTGTGTCTGCTTCGCGTCTGCCTGTCTGGTGTGGGTTCTCACCCCCAGGCCTTTCTACCATACCAAGGACAGAGACTGCCCTCCAGCATGGACCAAGTTTACCGAGGTCACAAAAGAGTCGATACTACAAAAATTAGTGTTCAGCTAAATTTAAGAGTTCATAACTTTCCCTTATGACTCCGAGGGGCTTTGAGTTTTCCAATCTCAGGCACATTTGTGGAGGAAATGCTCAAGACCAGAACCCGGGGAAAGGAGAGGCTGCTGCTGGGTGGTCAGGGGACCAAGCCCAGCTGGTGAAGGGCGCTGGGCAAGCCTTACTCCACAAGCGCCCTGAGCAACCCAGGAACAAGGAGTTCACGCAGCCTGAGAAGTGTTAGGACATCACCTCACTGTGAGAGAAGCCCAGAGAAGGAAGAACATTTAGAAAATGACTGGAGTGTTAAAATAGAACTACGACAGCCCTAAGCTGCTGAAGAATGTTCGCGTGAACTTGGTAACAAAGGTAATTCTTAGGCCAAGTCCGTTCCTCTGCTTTTAGCTCAACTGACCCAACCATCTGCTCCTTCTCTCAGGCCTACGTCTGAGCTGGTGGAAGCATGACTCGTGATTTACGGCACCAGTGACATTTCCAGAGGATAAAGGCTCAGAGGTAACCTGTCGGCTCTATCTGCAAACACAATGCGGGTGCCTCCAAACACGTTAAGTTCTTGTCTGTCGGGATGACCTCCATGCTAATGCACGCATGAGCAGAATATGGGGCTCTGGCAGGAAGCTGCCTCTCACCTGAGACCATTCTGCACGACACGATTTCGGCAGTTCCTCCAGCAGGAGCACGCGTGGTTGCATTCGAAGATCAAGGGAGGCTCAGCCATGTTGAACTCTGGCAGGAGCCGGCCGTCCTGTGGACAGACGAGCAGCAAGGGCCCAGCAGAGGTCACTCACTCTTTAATTGAGCTGACATCAACCCATTTCTACTAAGTGCCCACCCAGTGTGGCTCAAACTGGCATAAAAACAACGAATGGTTTCTGGCCAAACTTGAACACCCACCTAGGGAAAAACTCCATGTGTACGGTTTGGATGGGAAGCCTCCACCCAGATGCCCACACAGGTTGTGGAGACCTCCTGGAGCGCTCCCCCGGACCCAGCCTGGGCCAGTTTCTGTCCCCCCGGGGCCTTCCCAGCCCCCAGCCTGGACTTTTCCACGTCACCGAGGCTGCCGGCTCGTGGGTTGCTCTGCCTCCTTCGGCTGGTCGGGGCCTCCTGCACCCTCCTGCACGCCTGGCTTCCTTGCCTTGCAAATCCTCAACTGTGGAGGGACCCAGCCCTCTGCTCCCCTTCCTACCCCCCGAAGCCAGGCCAGGTGCAGCAGCACTGGGTGCAGATGCTCCCCTAGGGCTGTGTGAGCTGAGGTGTGGGGCCTAGGGCTGCCCAGGCACACTCTGGCTTGATGGCTTCAGGGGATGCCCTGAACAATTAGGGTGCTCCCCTGAACATTCCTTCCTGTGCCCCGTCAGCAGGACTGTTCACCCCGAAAGACACCACTCGGACATGAGCCTGGCGGCTTTCTGAGCGCCACCTCCATGGCCCTCACTGGCATGAATCCTTTTCCCACTGGGGCCTCTCATTCAGATGGGTAAACACTCCGGCCACCCTCCACGGCCACCCTCCTCCAAAGTCCGCTTCCGGAGGGGACGCCTGCTGCCTCTCCCTGCTCGCGTCTCTTCACCCAGGCCATGCTGGCTTCCGTCCCCACCGTGACCTCTGAACTCGGGAGACCAGGAACCCTCCGCCTCTGCTTAGACATCTCTCCCCTGAATTGCACCCCAGCTAGCCAGGGCCACTCCCCACTCCCACCTCCTCCTCAGCGGCCACCATCTCGGGCCCCTCTGAGGACCAGCACCCACTAGAAACTTCCAATCCTGTGTCTCCTCAAGCCCCACGCCCACACCAATGCTCCCTGTACCCAGCCCAGCAGCACCCTCCCTCTTCACACCCCTCACACTCAGCAAGCACAAGGCAGAGCTCACCAGATACACACAACACAAGCAGCACCTCCTCCTGGGGCCAAGCCAGGCTGCCTGGCTGCCCGCCTCCACCACCATCCAGGTGGCCACAAAGGATACAGACCCCAGCCCCAGGGACTCTGCAGCCATGTCCTGGGCTCACAACCCCGACTTGGGTGCCGGCGCCCACTTTGCCATCCCTGCCTGTCACACCCAGCTCACCTCCAACTCCTTCCCAACGCTGCCACAACAGTGCTGGGGTCACGGACGCCTGCACTGTTTTTGCAGACCCAGACCAGCGGCACTTACCACCTGAGCCCACGCACACAAGGCCGCCCTCACCTTGTCGTACCAGCAGCGCATGCTGAGCTGGCCGCACATGCAGTTGCTGGAGGAACAGTCGTCGATGCACACACAGTACTGAGAAGAGAGGTGCCAGGGGCCGTCAGACGGGCAGGCACAGGCCTTCTGTTTCCCCTCCCAGTCACAACTACATTTTACAATTCTCAGTTACCCTGATTCTGGTAAATGCTTCTCAAAGACACCACGAATGTGTGGCCTCTTAGGGAGAAGGGTGTGCGGGCAGAAACATGCCGAGTGCCCGCTGGAGGGGGCTCTCTGGCTGAGGACCATGACAGAGGGACGGGGCAGGCAGGGCAGTGACGTGGCAGCGGGTGACGTGGGGTGGGTGAAGGGCTGAGCAGCGGCTGCATTTGTGGCCAGATGCTCGACGGGAAACGCAAGAATGCAGAGCCTGGCACACCCTGAGTGGGGGGCCCTGGGCGGTGCCCGGCCTGGGAAGAGGAGGGAGCTGCCTACAAGCAGAGCCACAAAGAAAGTGCTCAAGAAGGCGCAGGCGGTGAAGGCACCAGGCTCTCTGCACTCAGAGGCTGGGAAAGCTGGCATGTGCTGGACCCATCTCTCCGGGAGCTGGGAGATGCAGGGACCAGGTCATCCTGCAGGCCTCGCAGGGGCTCCTCTCGCCTGTGGCACCAGCACGAGGCCGCACGGGGGCCCCTGAGTATGAGGTTGCAAAAAGGCACAAAGATGCTTGCTCTTACTTTGGGGTCGGCAAGAAGCCTTGGAAGAGCAATGAGAGGCCCAGGGCTGGGCCTGACAGAACCTTTATCTGCCTTCTAGATCTTTCACGGGAGGCAGCTGCAAAAAGAACGAGGTCTTCCTGGGAAGCCCCCCACGAGCCCTCCTGCTCTGAGTGGTGAGAAGAACCCAGGACCCGAGGCTCCAGAAGCTTCTGCCCGCCCCAAGTCCTGGCCTGAGCCCGCCCTTCATCCGCATCACTCACCTGCAGGTGAGTGATGTTTCTGTCGATGTTCATGGGGGACGTCACACAGTTCTGAGAGACATACTTGTAGTTGCTGGGGCACGGCTCGCCATCCACGGCGTTGACGCAGGGGATGGGGATACGCTCGTAGCCTCGAGCGATGTCCCTGCCACAGAAAGGGCAGGTGTCACCTGGAGGCTAACGTACTCTGCCCAGGGGGTGGCATGGCGTACAGTGGGCGGCTGGCAAACACCTGGCCCTGAGAGTTTGGACTCCAGCCTGGGGATGTTTCAGCTTCAGGAGCAGCTTTCACCGCAAGCTCCCAAAGCCCTGCTGGCCACCAATTTGCTGCAGAGCCGTCCCAGGGCCGGGCTCACCTGCTCACTATCCTCTCCACGGGGCTGGGCCTGTCGGGGGCCGAGTCCTGCAGAGCCTTGCTCATCTGCAGAGCGCTCCACACCTGAGAGTTGAGGCTCGCACACTGCAGGGGCGTCTCCCCTTCTTTGTTCTTTAAGGTGACATCTGAATCCCGAGAAAGAAAGAGGCTAAAAGGGAAAATGTAAGGCCACAAAACATTTAAAGCTGACTTGAAAAGATGACACAGATGAGATTTATAAAATGACCATCATCACTAACAATAAAGGGAACACACTATGCGCTGTGAGATAACTTGAAGTCTGCTCACCAATGACTCTGCAAAGACGGGCTTTAGCTCACCCAGGAACAGGGACTCTGTTACTCCTCTCCCATATTCACTGTCAAAGTCAGCAGGCTATCTTCTCAGCAGGAAGAGTGTGTAAAAAACCAGGGCGGCATTTGATTTTTCTTGGATTTTTCATTTAAATTTACCCTCAAGGATAAGAAGGGAAGCAAGGAGAGAGAGGCGCCACGCTTGGGCCATGCACAGCGTGAGTAGTCCTCAGTTCCACTCCTGCCCACTGCATCCAGACCGCAGTCACCGTACATGGAGCTGGGCTTCGCACAACCAGATGACCAACCTGGGTGAGCCACCGTGAGATCCAAATGTGGGAGGGCACAGCTCCATGTAGAGGGGCTGGGGAGTCACCGGAGGCTGGTGCGTGGAGCACCCACAGCTCCCTGTCCTTCCCCAGCAGCCAAACAAATACTCCATCCCAGGCCACCAACAACCTGAGTGTGTATGACTTAAGGGATCAAGGTCTCAAGTTTTTTTGTTTTTGGGTTTTTTTTTTTTTTTCTTGAGACAGAATCTCGCTCTGTCACCCAGGCTGGAGTGTAGTGTCGCAATCTCCACTCACTGCAATCTTTGCCTCCCGGGTCCAAGCGATTCTCCTGCCTCAGCCTCGGGAGTAGCTGGGGTTACAGGCACGCGCCACCATGGCCGGCTAATTTTTGTATTTTTAGTAGAGATGGGGTTTCACCATGTTGGCCAGGCTAGTCTCAAACTCCTGACCTCAGGTGATCCTCCTGCCTCAGCCTCCCAAAGTGCTGGGATTACAGGTGTGAGCCACCGCCACCCAGCTGAAGGTCTCAAGTATTAAAAGGGCCCTGAGCGGTGAGCGCCACAGCCTCCAGCATCTCCAGCTCTGGCTGTGGGTGGCACTGCTCCCAGAAGGCACTCTGAGCCTCTCGGGGCCTCTGAGCTGGCAGGTCCCTGCTGGGAGCAGGGCTGTTCCCACGCTGCCCCTCAGCCATGTCAGGAGCATCAGGTCTGAGACTCAACTCAAGGTCTGACCTAACAACTTGGGAATTTTGCATGACAATCCTCCTAACCCAGAAATAAACCACAGCTGATCTCAAACGTGGACTGGGAAAGTCACTTCTCTGTACGTAGAACACCAAGGACGGACTTCCACAGGAGGGAACAGAGGGCCTGTGTCCACGCGAGCCCCAAGTGTGAACACACGACCATCGAGCGGTCTCTCCAGGCGCCCAGGTCAGGTCAGCGCCAGCCCGAGCCGGGGGAAGCACCACACTCACACGACACAGTCGTAGCGGTTCTCCCGGGCAGCGATATGCAGCGGCGAGTCTCCGTGGATGTTCACGGCGTGGAGGTCGCACTTGGCAGCCAGCAGGATCTCGGCTATGTCCACGCAGCCAGAGAACGCCGCCCAGTGCAGGCAAATGTTCTCCTCCTGAACAGACACAAGGCAGAGCTCAGTGCAGGCTTCCTGCTGGCTCACAGTGCTGGGGCCTGGCCACAGCAGCTGCAGCCCGCGTGCCTGGGGAGAGGCTCTGGAGCGCACGTGGCCATCCTCAGCAACGGCCAGGTGGAAAGGGCATCACAGGTCACCAGATGGGAACCTAGTGCCCATCTCAACTCTGGAAGGCACATCCTTTCGTGTTTTGTTTTTTTTTTCATTGTAAAAATAACATAATTATAAAAGTAGCATAATCACAGTAAAGAATATTATAAAAATAGGGAAAAGGTCATCCAGAATTATATCAACCTAATCTCAACATATTAATACTTGCAGGCACTTTTCTTTCATGTATTTTTAAAAATTATATTCATTTTCAAACAGGGGTATAGTCATAGGATAGGATAATGCTTTTGAAAGATTTGAAAAAAGACATGCAAATTTGATTAGATTAAAATTTTGGGCCGGGTGTGGTGGCTCACGCCTGTAATCCCAGCATTTTGGGAGGCAGAGGCAGGTAGATCACCTGAGGTCAGGAGTTCGAGACCAGCCTGGCCAACATGGTGAAACCCTGTCTCTATTAAAAATACAAAAAATAAGCCAGGTGTGGTGGTGGGCGCCTGTAATCCCAGCTACTCACAAGGCTGAGGCAGGAGAATCGCTTGAACCCAGGAAGCAGAGGTTGCAGTGAGCCGAGATCGTGCCACTGCACTCCAGCCTGGGCAACAAGAGCAAAACTCTGTCTCAAAAAAAAACAAGAAGTTTTACTTTTAAAAAGGCCTCTTTTAAATAAAACAAATAAAATTTGGAGAAATACTTGTGCCATGTGTAAAATATAGATGATTTATAATCACACAGTAAATTAGAACACTGTAATTCTGAAAAAATATGTGCAAAGGAGAAGAAAATAAAGAAGGTAGGTAAGAAAAAGATGAACCATAAACATAAGAAAATGTTCAACTCTGCCAGGCAGCCACAAATATAAATCAGAACAACGAAGTATCCCTAACTCTATCGCCCCAGAGATAAAACAGTGATAGGTGGAATGAGGAACACGCCCAGCCCGTTTCCTACGCCTGATGCCCGTCTGTCCCTGACCCTCCGTCATCACCAGAGGCTCCCAGGTGCTGAGGCCTCCTCCAGTTGGCACCACGCGAGGAGCGCCTTCCACGCGGGGCGGCATCAGAACCGCCTCCGGACCCATCACGAGGGTCCACGCGGGGCGGCATCGGAACCGCCTCCGGACCCATCGCGAGGGTCCACGCGGGGCGGCTTCGGAACCGCCTCCGGACCCATCGCGACGGTCCACGCGGGGCAGCATCGGGACCGCCTCCGGACCCATAGCAACGGTCCACGCGGGGCGGCATCGGAACCGCCTCCAGACCCACCGCGACGGTCCACGTGGGGCGGCATCGGAACCGTCACCGACAGTCACTCAGCTTCCGGACCTTTCCTGTACTGAACACTTGGTTTGTTTCTGTTGGTATACTTCTGGAATACAATGCCAGCAAATATTCTAGTGCTTTTATTTTCTACATCATTTCTCAAGGATGCTTCTTCAGAGGCAGGATTGTTGGATTAAAGCACGTGAGCGTCTCACGCTCCTGAAGCGGGTTCTGTTCTGCCGGTGTCTGGGAGGGCCGGCTGCAGCCTCCTTCCCCTTGGGAATGCCAGCGATCTTCCCAGAGCCATCAACCAAGCCCCCCCTGACTGTCCGCTTTGCTGCGGGGGCTGAGGAGGCTCCGGGCCAAGGCAGAGCCCTGCAGGGGTGCGGTCTCCTCCCCGCAGGCTCTGCTTCCATTTGAGCTCTGCCCCGCCTCCCACCGAGGGCCACCACCACATCCCAGGGACTGGCTCTGCAGGTCCGCAGAGTCTCATCCCCAAGAGAGAAGGACACGGGCTCTTCTGAGACACCCCGGTGCTCTCCTGCAGTCCCCGGACACGGGCTCTTCTGAGACACCCCGGTGCTCTCCTGCAGTCCCCCTCCCAACTCCACACCGTGCGGCACCATCAACGCTTTCCAGCTCAGTGAGCATGAAGATAAAAGCAGAACGGAAACCTAGTGGCCTTGTCTCCAGTATCTTCATCCATAAACGGCTGGCTAGCCCCAGGTATGGGCTTCACTGTTTCCTTGACTTCTAAAAGAGAAAACTAAAAGCAAGCTCTGAGTGTCCGCCTCAGTGGATTTCCGGAAGAGCCTCGGCTGCTCTGGGGCTCTTCTGTCCCTCCACTTTTTGTTTCTGGTTTCCCTCCTCCACACATTGAGGGCTCCTTGAACAAAACGCTGCTTGCTTAGGGGCCTCTTTTCTTTTTCCTTTATCAGAATGATTTATGATTTTATAACCAGAATTACATGTTTTATTTGTTTTAGGGGCAGAGTCTCACTCCATCTCCCAGGCTGGAGTGCAGCTAGCACGATCTCAGTTCACAGCAACCTCTGCCTCTGGGGTTCAAGCCATTCTCGTGCCCCAGCCTCCCCAGTAGCTGGGATAACAGGTGCGTGCTACCAGGCCCAGCTAATTATTTTGTATTTTTAGTAGAGTCGGGGTTTCACCATGTTGCCCAGGCTGCTGTCAAACTCCTGACCTCAGGTGATCCGCCACCACACCCCGCCCCAGAATTACGTTTTTGAGAGCTTCCAGTTCACCTAAGATCCTTCCACCCTAGGACTGTTCAAACGCCCAGCCTTTCTGAAATCTGCTGAGTTACCACAAGCCTGGCCTACACCTGGTGAGCAACCGCACTCCTGAAACAATGGGGTGATACAGACCAGAACAGATTCACCTTCCCACCTAAAAGAACCAGAAGAGTAAAACTAAACAGTCAAAACCCGTGACCATGGCTGTCAAGACACCAGACACCAGGCAGGGAAGGACCGTGCCCTGAGAGGTGGAGCCTATGAAGGAGCCCGTGGCTGCCCAGCTCACTGCCACCAGAGCTCCAACCACGGCGAGAGAGGGAGCCAGGCAGGGCCTCCGGATGCTCAGACAGAAAACAGAGCTCCAAGAGAGGGTCCAGAGATCTGTGCACTTCCACCTGGGTCCTCCGGCAGGACCCCAGCAGCCACAAGCCTGTGGAGAACGTGCACTCAAAGCCAGGGCCTTTCCCCACAGCCAGGCAGGCCACACTGTCCGTTCACAGGCTGTGGGCTGGAGGACAGTGGAGGGACCTGCCTCAGTGGTTCCAGACCCACCTAACCTGAAAAGCAAAACCCAACATGATCTGACGGGTTTCAAGTGACTTAGCTGAGTTCCAGAACAAAATTCAAGAGCATTCACAGGAAGAAGAGTCCCTAGCACCACACAAGTTGTGTAAAACCCACCCACATCCTGGCACTGGCTCCAGGTTACCACACGTGCAAAGGAGCAGGAAACATGACCCGCAGCGGGGAGAAAAACCCAGTCAATCAAAAGGCCCGGCTTTTGCTCAGATGCTGGATTAGCAAACAAGGTCATTAAAGCCATTGGTGGGCCAGATGCGGTGGCTCACACCTGTAATCCCAGCATTTTGGGACGCAGAGGCAGGTAGATCACCTGAGGTCAGGAGTTCAAGACCAGACTGGGCAACATGGTGAAACCCTATCTCTACTAAAACTACAAAACTTAGCCAGGTGTGGTGGTGTGTGCCTGTAATCCCAGCTACTCGGGAGGCTGAGGCAGGAGAATCGCTTGAACACGGGAGGCAGAGGTTACAGTGAGCCGAGATTGCACCACTGTACTCCAGCCTGGGAAAAAGAGACTCTGTCTTAAATAAATAAATAAGTAAATAAAGCCATTGGTATAACTGTATTCTATAGGTTCGAAAATTAAGTAGAAACATGTTAGGAAACGTTTGAAAGACTCCAACAGAACATTTAGAGCTGAAAACGACAATGCCTGGAATGTAAGCACACAGACTGGATGAGCTCAACAGCATCACGTGCAGAAGAAAAGATGAGTGAACTGGAAGACAAACCAACAAAAACCCGCTCAACTGAAACACAGCGTGAAAAAACATAATTTTTGAAAATTGAAAAGAGTACCAGTGAGCTGTGGAACCACTCTGAGAACTCCTACATACACAGCTGGAATACTGGAAAGCATGGTGGGCAGAAAACATTATTTGAAGAAATAATGACTGAAAAATTTCCAAATTTGTCAAAAACCCTAAATCCACAAATCCAAGCAGCTCAATGAACCCTAAGTGCACACACACAAAATAACGCCAAGGCACATCAGTAATCAAACTGCTTTATAGACAGACTAAGGCTTAGAGGAAAATCCAGTTGCTAAAACCAAGAGATACAGAAAAAAAATTCTAAAAGCAGCCATATAGAAAAGACACGTTATACATAGAGAAATAACCATGCGCTGGCAGTGGATTTCTCACGGCGAACACTGCAGGTGAGGACCCAGGGAAACCGCCATTTAAAGCATTGGAAGAAATAACTATGCATCCAGAATTCTAAGAATATCTTTCAAAAGCGAAAGCAAAATAAGGACTTTCCAGGCATTAAAGAGCAGCAAGAGGGCCGGGCGCGGTGGCTTACACCTGTAATCCCAGCACTTTGGGAGTCCGAGGCGGGCAGATCACGAGGTCAGGAGTTTCAGACCAACCTGGCCAACGTGGTGAAACCCATCTCTACTAAAAACACAAAAATTTCCCAGGCGTTGTGGCCAGTGCCTGTAATCCCAGCTACTCAGGAGGCTGAGGGAGGAAAATCACTTGAAACTGGAAGAAGGTGGTTGTAGTGAGCCAAGATCGCACCACTGCACTCCAGCCTGGGCAAAAAAGTGAAACTCCGTCTCAAAAAAAAAAAAAAAAAGCTGCAAGAACTCACCACAAGCAGACCAACGCCACAGGAAAGGTAAAGGGAGTGAGGCTGGTGGAAGGGAAGCAACATCAGGAGCACAAGCCCACCAAGGTGGAGAAGCTTGGGGGGAGAGACCACTCGGCTGGGCGCGGTGCCTCACATCTGCAATCCCAGCACTATGGGAAGCCAAGATGAGTGGATCACGAGGTCAGGAGTTCGAGACGAGCCAGACCAACATGGTGAAACCCCATCTCTACTAAAAATACAAAAATTAGCCAGGCGTGGTGGCTCGCGCCTGTAATCCCAGCTACTCAGGAGGCCGAGGCATGAGAATTGCTCGAACCTGGGACACAGAGGTTATGGTGAGCCGAGATCGTGCCACTGCACTCCAGACTGGGCAACAGAGTGAGACTCCATTAAAAAAAAAAAAAAGATCACTGACTGTTTAAACAGAATAACCATATGGCTATTATGGTGTTCAGAACATATATATTACATATATATATATATATATATATGTATGTATGTATGTAAAATGTAGAAGAATAGCATTATCAAGTTTGGGAGAAGAAAAATGATTTTGCAAGACCTACTGTAAAACTACATCAGTCAAGCAAGGACAGTACTTGCCTAAAGGCAAATATGCAGATCAATGCATCAAAAGAGGGGGTCCTGGAGCTGACACACACATGTGGATGACTGACTTTACACACATGTGGACCACTGACTCTGACAGGTGGATGACTCGCTCACACATACAGATGACTGATACACATGCAGACGACTGACATGGATGCCCAACTCACACATGTGGATGACAGACTCACACACATGCAGATGACTGACTCGTACATGCAGATGACTGACCCTCACATGTAGACAAATGACACACATGCAGACACATGTGGATGACTGACAGACATGCAGATGAATGACACATGGATGACTGACACGTTTGGATGACTCAACACATGTTCACACACACACACATGAACAACTCACACATGCAGACTGACTCTCACATGTGGATGACAGACAGACATGTGGACTGACACATGTGGACAACTGACAGACATAGATGACTGACTCACACATGGACGACTGACACATGTGGACTCACACATGCAGATGACTGACTCACGCAAACGACTGACACACGTGGACTGACACATGGATGACTGACTCACATGTGCAGATGACTGGCTTTTGGCAATGGTACAGAGTCAATTCTATGTAGAAAGAATGGTTTTCTCAACAAATGGCACTGAACTAGGCATCCACAAGCAAAAAAAAAGTTCAATCTATACCTCACACCATATACAAAAGTCAACTATAATAAAACATAGACCTAAATGTAAATGCCCAAACCATAAGACTCATATAAGGAAATGTGGGAGAATATCTTTGTGTTCTCAGATTAGGCAATTATTTCTTAAACAGAATGCCAAAACAGGATCCAGTTAAAAAAAAAAAGAAAATGCTGATAAACCAAACTT
Source organism: Rhinopithecus bieti (assembly GCF_001698545.2). Lineage (NCBI taxonomy): Eukaryota > Metazoa > Chordata > Mammalia > Primates > Cercopithecidae > Rhinopithecus > Rhinopithecus bieti. Next base: position 358,319 of record NW_016810868.1, read on the forward strand.
TATAAAAACTTTTAAAATTCTACACTTCCAAAGACAGATCTGTAAACCATATATCTGATAAAGGACTTATATCCAGAACATAAACTCTTAAACCTCCAGAATTTAAAAAAATACCTAATAAGCAAGAAAAAGATTTGAACAGACCCTTCATTAAAGAAGATATATGGATCGTAAATAAGCCCATAAAAAGATGCTTAACGTCAACTGTCATTAGAGAAACGAAAATGAAATGACTGAAAACTAAAACCACAACAACGTATCACTACACACCTACCAAAATGGATAAAATTTAAAGACTGACCATGCTACGTATTGGGAAGGATGCGGAGGAACCAGGACTCTCTGATAAGGGTTGGCCTTGTGTCCCCACCCAAATCTCGTCTTGAATTGTAATCCCCACGTGTCAAGGGAGGGACCTGACTGGATTATGGGGGGGGCCCCATGCTGTTCTCATGTGAGTTCTCACAACAGCTGGTTTTAAAGTGTGGTACAACCCTCCTCAATCTCTCTCTTGCCACCATGTACAACCCTCCTCAATCTCTCTCTTGCCACCATGTAAGACGTGCTTTACTTCTCCTTTGCCTTCTGCCATGATTGTTAAGTTTCCCGAGACACCCCCGCGCCAGCCATGCTGAACTGTGAGTCAATTAAACCTCTTTTGTTTATAAATTCCACAGTCTTAGGTAGAACCCTGATAGCAGTGTGAGAATGGATGAATGTACTGTCATACACTAGAGATGGTACAATCACTTGGAAAGCAGTTTGGCAGGCTTTTTTTTTTTTTTGGAGACCGGCTAGGCAGTGGTGCGATCTCAGCTCACTGCAGCCTTGACCTCCTGGGCTCAAGCGATCCTCCCCTCTTAGCCTCCTGAGTAGCTGGACCACAGGTGTGTGTCACCATGCCCGGCTACTGGCAGTCTCTGCAAATGTTAAACATACACACCTATCATATGATCTAACCATTCTACTCCCAGGGATTTAATCAAGAGAAATTAAGGCATGAGTATTCACAACATCTCTCTTAGTAACAACCAAAAATCAGAAACAACCTAAATGTCCACTGACAGGTGAAGGGTAAACAGACACATTCACACAACGGGTACTTCAGGCAACGAAAATGGGGATCTCGGCTTAAAGATGCAAGGGAAAGACGCCCATGGTGAGAGCCCTTTTCTATAAAACCGAGACACGCAGACAGCAGAAAGCCCAGCAATGGGTGGCAGGGGTGGGCTGGGCACGGCTGTGAAGTGCGGAGGAATCACCTTAAGATAGATCATCAGGGCATGAGGGAGGACCGGGCTCGCTCTTCCGACAGCAGCGATGGCTTCTGGGTGAAAATTCACCCGAGTGTGTACTTTGAGTATATACAGCCTACCTATTATATAGCAATAAAGTAGTTACATTAATGAAGTGTTTCATTCTATAAATAACAAACTTGAAATTTAATCAATGCTTCCATTCCGGGGAAACAGCCACCAGCATCAGAGAGCTAACGGCTCTGACACCTGGACAGGCTGCAAGCTGCCCAGGCACGCAGGCCAACCAGCCACACTAGGGTTGCCTTGCCCGCCACACAGTCTCCGGGGGTGGTAGGTGAGGCGGCCCCACCGGGGGGTGGCCTCTGCCTTGTCCTCTGCCTTTGCTTCCCTCCTCTCTTCCTCCAAAGTACCCGCCACAGCCTTCCGCCGGTTCGGGGCTCCTCTGCCTCTGCTTCCCTCTTCTCTTCCTTCTGCCGGCTCAGGGCTCCTCTCACCACGGTGCCGTTGTCCTAACCCCCAGCGGGAAAGAACTCCGGTGGAATGAGGTAGAAACCCCCCAGACACAGTCACGAAAGCCTGCAGCCCACGGAGGAGGCACTGCAGCTCAGGACCAGTCACTCCGGAGAGGCCTGTGTGCCTGCAGGGAGGCGGAGGGTGCCCACAGCCAGTGGACCACAGCGGGGTCTGCTCACATGCAGGGAGGGGTTCCAAATGCAGACCCCCAGTGCCAACAATGAATGGCAAGTGCCCGTGCCCACGCCGTTCTCAGGCTCTGAGAGGCAGTGTCAACCCTCCCTCCTCAGATGCCAGGCCTCAGCACACTGGAGATTTAATAGTGTGCTTTTAGAAATCTTTCTCTGTCAAATCTTCTTTCTTATGATCAATTTAATGTGTTTATTTGTGGCTAGACTTCCCATTTATGGCTTCTGGAGCCCCTCTGTGAAGGTGGACACAGCTCTGTGGGCTGCAGCATGTCTGTGCCCGTCTTGGGAGGTGACCAGAGGACTCCCCTCGCCCCTCGCTGTTGTGCCCATTGCCATGCCCAGCCCCCTGGCAGCCCCACTGGTTCTGTGGGTCCCTGAAGACCTTCTACGAACAACCTTTTGAGTTAATCAGTCACCTGCTGCCACTCTCAGGCTGAAGGAGCCACCCCAGGACTGGGGAGTCCTCTTATCTCAGCTCCAAACTCTATTTTCTGAGCAAACAAAAGGGCCTTACAAAACTGTCACTGAAGCATTTTAAATCACACCCTAGAAAACCGTGGTGCGATAAACAATTCACTTCTCTTTCCTCTGTTTCAAGGAGAGAGCCAGGGGCCGGGCACAGTGGCTCATGCCTGTAATCCTGTGGGAGGATGAGGTGGGCAGATCACCTGAGGTCAGGACCAGCCTGGCCAACATGGCTAAACCCTGTCTCTACTAAAACTACAAAAATTGGCCGGGCACGGTGGCGGGCACCTGTAGTCCAGCACTATGGGAGGCTGAGGCGGGCGGATCACCTGAGGTCAGGAGTTTGAGACCAGTCTGGCCAACACAGTAAAACCCCGTCTCTACTTAAAATACAAAAATTAGCCAGGCATGGTGGTGGGCACCTATAATCCCAACTACTCTGGAAGCTGAGGCAGGAGAATTGCTTGAACCCAGGAGGCAGAGGTTGCAGTGAGCTGAGATCGCACCACTGCACTCCAGCCTGGGTGACAGAGAGAGACTCCGTCTCAATCACAAATAAAAAATACAAAAATCAGCCAGGCACGGTGGCACACACCTGTAATCCCAGCTACTGGGGAGGCGGAGGCATGAGAATCACTTGAACCCAGGAGGCAGAGCTTGCAGTAAGCCGAGATTGCGCCACTGCACTCTAGCCTGGGCGACGGAGCGAGACTCCATCCAAAACAAAAAACAAAAAACAAAAACAGAGGGAGAGCCAGAGGTGTTGTGGCACCCGCACGAGGTCAGCAGCCTCAGGCCCAGACACGGTCCCATGAGGCAGCAGGAGGCACAGCAGGGCAGTGAGGCGCCCTCTGAACCCGCAGATCCCTAGAGGGTGGCCTCTGCTGGGACCTCACACCCCCCAGCTGCCTCCAGCACAGGACAGCCACAGCGCAGCGCCGGGCCGATGCTGCCATAGGAAGAGGTCAAAGCCGCCACCAGGTGCCAGGGTTCTGCTTTTGAGAAAAGAACCTTCTGGAGGAGGAGGTCCCCACCCCTCCAACACACTGCTCCCGGGGAGGGTGTGGTGAACTTACGTTGTCCCGGATGTTGATGTCGGAGCCCTTGGACAGCAGCAGCTTCACGAGGTCCACGTGCTTGTACTCTGTGGCCCAGATCATGGGCGTCCAGCCTCCGTCATCCTGCCAGGGAAGAGAACAAAGCGGTCATCGATTCAGAGACCAGCAACCGCCAGAGCGATGAGAACTCCCACAGCCCAGGTCTCCGCACCTCCCAGGTACCACACCCTTTGTGCAGGCATCTCACTCAGGACCTGAACGCAACCCTGAGAGTCCACAGTTCTTCCTCAGAGCACAGCCCCAGGTAGCTCCACAAGAGCAGGACAAAGGCAGAACCAGGTTGGGCCAGGCCCAACCACCCTGCCCAACACAGCAAGGCTGTGCTGTCAGCCTTGCCCACTCCCAGTTGGGCACCACTCACTGGGGACGCACCAACACAGCTGCGTGCATCGCGTCTAATGGCACACACAAGGGAGCTCGTAAGCCCAGGCCAGACCCGGAGCGCACCAGCAGCCTCGGCTGGCGGGAAGCCTGGGCTGTAGCAGGCTCTGCTCCTCCTTCAGCCTCCACTGGTGGCTGCATGCAGGAGAGCCAGGGACCCCATTAGAGCAGCAGCTGGGAACTGTGGGCAGGAGATGGACAGGCAGACGGAGGCTGACGCCCCTGCTTCCTCCTGGGCAGGGAGCAGAATGCTCACCCAGGCTGATTTGCTCTCTGGCTCCTGTCACTCCTGAGTCTAGTCAGTGGGCCTGGGCAATTTTCTTTAAGCCAGAAAAAGGCAACTTTACTGAAAATGAGGGTCATATGGCCAATTCCTACTCTGAAGGCAGAAGACTTGGCCTCTTCCCCAGCACCCCTCAAAGGACCTGCACATCCCACTGTCACAAACACAGCAGTCTCCACAATTAAAGCTACATTTCCCCTGCGGTTGTCAGCCTGTACATCCTGCTGTCATAGACACAGCAGCCTCCAGGATTAAAGCTACATCTCCCCTGCAGTCGACGGTCAGCACCACCACAGGCACTGGGAACACAGCAGGGACAGCAGAGCACAGCCTCCCAGAGCCCAGCCCCCTGCTCAACGGATGAGGGTACAATGTCAGAGAGAAGAGGTCAGGGGATGCTTCAGATGCAGTGAACAGGCAGGGGCTCCGGCCTCTGGATGCTCAGGGCAAAGGCAAGAGTATGGGCGCTGCTGCTTCCAGCCCATGGGGACATTGCCATGGCCAAGAGGGCACAGAAGCTGGGTGTCAACAACTGGGTGGGCAACCACTGGGCTAAAAAGACTTGGACCAAGGCTCCTGAAGGAAGGAGTGAGAGACAGTGTGAGGATGGCACTTATCCCAAAGCTGTGAGTCCATGCAGGAGGGACCCCCAGTGTGTGCTGAGCAGCCTCAAAGCCTGCCCTCCTTTGGTCTCCCCAGTCATTCACTCGTGAGGCAGGTGCCCACTGTGTGTGAGGCACTGTGGATCAGCACATGCACGGCAAACCCTGCCCCATGGCGCCGGCTGTGGGATAGAGATGGACAGTAAGCAGGGCAAACCCTGCCCCGTGGCACTGGCTGTGGGGGAGAGACGGACAATGAGTAGGAAGGAAGATGGGTGCCGTGGAGGAAGGCCAGTGACACCTCCCTCAAATGGTGACATCTAGACACAGCTGATGGAGAGCAAGGGAGGAGCCTCCAGCCAGACACAGTGCAGAGGCTGCCCTGGTGTGTGGGCATCTGGTGTGGCTGCCCCTAGCAGGCCAGGGCAGAAGAGGACAGGGAGGGGACAAGACATTCCAGGGCCCAAGGGCTTGAGCTAGCCCTGTGCATGGAAGGGGATACCGTGGAGGGCCCGAGCTGGCCGTGTGTGTGGAAGAGGAAGCTGTGAAGGGTCCGAGCTGGCCGTGTGTGTGGAAGAGGAGGCTGGAGGGCCCGA
>NW_016810868.1:368274-371458 GCF_001698545.2 Rhinopithecus bieti
GCCCGAGCTGGCCGTGTGTGTGGAAGGGGAGGCTGAAGGGCCCGAGCTGGCCGTGTGTGTGGAAGGGGAGGCTGGAGGGCCTGAGCTGGCTCCATGCATGGGAGGGGACGCCGTGGAGAACGGAGGGGGGACCAGGAGCTGCAGAACAGTGACTTTCCCTGGCCAGTCCGCCCGGTGTGCTGCTCAGGGGAGGGTGGCTGTACCTGACAGTTGACGTCCATCTGTCCATTTGAAAGCAGGTACTGGACCACTTCATAGTGGCCTTTCTTGGCAGCCAGGTGCAAACAGGTAGAGCCCTCTGCGTCCTGCAACAGAAACGCCCCTTAGTCAAAGAATCCACACCTGTGATCCTGGTGTGCCAGCCCTGAGCGTGGGATCCAGGAGAACCTGGTGCCCACCATGGGGGTGGGGTACTGTCCTGCTCAAATGACAAGGAAACCCAGGCTGAGGCCATGGGGCCTTTTCCCAAGGAAACAGCCAAGGTCCGAGCCCTGTGTGCAGCCCCTGTGGCCCCGTGAGTGGCCGGCTGCCTGGCACAGTGAAAACAGTGTGAATGATTCAGTAATGGTTGTCCACGTACCACAGAACTTAAAATAACAGGTGGCAAAAAGTAGGACACAAAGAGGGCCAAGCCCACCCCGTGGCCCTGGAAATGCCACAGGCTCTGCCCCTCCCCTTGCTTCCTTTGCTTCTGGCACTTTTTTTTCCCTCCTTTTTGAGACGGGGTCTTGCTGTGTTGCCCAGGCTGGAGTGCAGTGGTGCGATCACAGCTCACCGCAGCCTCTGACTCCCATGCCCAAGTGATCCTCCTGCCTCAGCCTCCCATGTAGCTGGGACTACAGGTGTGCACCACCATGCCTGGCTAACGTATTTTTTCCTTTTCTAGAGAAAGGGTCTGGCTATACTGCCTAGGCTGTCTTTGAACTCCTGGCCCCAAGCGATCCTCCCACCTTGGTCTGGGAGTCGCAGGCATCATAACTGGGATTACAGGGCTGGGATTACAGGCGTGAGCCACCATGCCCAGCTTGGGAACACCTCCTCATTTCCTTTCAGCTCCGTTTCCCCGAGGAGACAAAATAGATCACATTGATCAAACCATCTCAAAAGGAAAAAAAGACATGCAAGGTTGGAGGTCAGACCCAGGAAGCTCCAGAAGAGGCGGGGGAGCCCAGCGCCATCCATGCGCCTTACACAGGCTCCTTGCACAGGCCCGCAGACATGCCCCACCACTTTCTCCCTTAGGAGTTTGCTTTGCTTTACTCCCGTTCCTGTCTCCGTGTAACCATGTTCCTTCATTACCTTTCTCCCCTTATCTCGGTGGAGTCAGTGCAGCAGTCCTAGAGTTTCACAGGCACCACTGCACACACTGCTCACTCAGCTGGTGCTAAATCAGCATGCTCACCTTCCTCAAGGAAAGCCAGCACACCCGATTCCCACACGGCTGGTGTTCAGAATCGTGATTTTATCATGAATACAAAACGATGCATGGTTGTTAAAAGGTCTGCCTTCATTTTCAAGTGTCTTTAATCGCTGGAATAGTGCAGCTGACAATCCCTTAACTGCTGGAAGACTGCCACAGCATTCAGGACAGAAGCAGGTGCACCTGGCAGAGACCCTGGGCAAGCATTTCCGAATCAAGCAGGTAAGAGACGCCAGCAAAGGGAGCTTAGTGAAGGAGGCCAGCTGTCACGAGAGCGAGACACCAGGCAGGAGGAGGGCAGGGCTGGGAGCGGCAGAGTGGGGGTTGAGGGGATTGAGAGTCAGCCAAGGGAACCCCGTGGGAACAGACGTGAAGGTGGCAAAGAGCGGGGCTGCCGGTAAGGAAAGGTTTCTGTCGGGTTCAGTGACTGGCTAGCTGTGAGGTCTGCAGGCACACAAACAGAAGCTCAAGACACTGGAGCCCACCTCCACCCAAGGGACACCCCACACAGCGCCGGTCTGGTTTCTTCTCCTGCCTCCTCCCCAGAGGTAATCACTATCCTGAAATCGTTACTCATCGTGCCCATGGATCTCAATACCTTTACTATCTATATCCATAAATGATGTTTTTACACCCTTTTAAATTCTCTAGATCACAGTGTATATCATCTGCAGACACATCACAGACCCTACCGGTGTGAGGCCCTGCTCACTGGGCGGCCTGCAGTCCCCGCACCTCAAAGGTAAGGACCCCGCCTGCTGCTCTGTGTCCCGCCCCGACAGTTTTTTCTACGCGTTACGTGGTATGGAATTCAGTGACTGTTTAAGACGGTCCCTCAGTCCTGTGTTTTCACCTGCTTGTTGGTCATACGCATGTATTTCCTCTTCTGGGAACTGCACACTTATGTTCTTTACCCATTTTTCTGTGTGGTTTAATTTCATTTGTAGTTCTTTATTATTTTTTATTTTATTTATTTTTTTTGAGACAGAGTCTCGCTCTGTCGCCCAGGTTGGAGTGCAGTGGCGCGATCTTAGCTCACTGCAAAATCCACCTCCCGGGTTCAGGCCATTCTCCTGCCTCAGCCTCCTGAGTAGCTGGGACTACAGGCGCCCGACACCACGCCCAGCTAATTTTTTGCATTTCTAGTAGAGATGGGGCTTCACCGTGTTAGCCAAGATGGTCTCCATCTCCTGACCTCGTGATTCACTCACCTCAGCTTCCCAAAGTGCTGGGATTACAGGCGTGAGCCACCGCGCCCGGCCTCATTTGTAGTTCTTTATATTTTTGGATATTAATCTTTGGCCAGTGCATTGCAAAATCTTCCCCCAGTATTTAGACTGTCTGTTCGTGTCCTTTGTGGCATCTTTTGAAGAGAAATTCTTAAATTTTAACGCACTTAACTTTATCAATCATTTTGTGCTTTTGTGTCTTAGAAGACGCTTCCCCGTGCTGGAATTACAAAGACGGCCTCTGTGGTCTTCCAGGCTTCGTAATTTGCCTGCTCGCCACGTGCATGCGCACTTCTCCAGTCTCTCCAGCCTGGCTGGGGTCTTCGTGTTGGAAGCAGGAGCGCTGCAGGAAGGCACAGCTGGTTCTCGCTTTCTATGTCATCAGACAAACCTCTGCCTTTTAAGACGACAGTAAGTCTGCAGCGTAATTACTGACAGGGTGAGGCTGGAGTCCATCACTCTGCTATCTGTTTTCTATTTGTCCCATCTGGTTTTTTTATTTTTATTTTATTTATTTATTTATTATTTATTTATT
>NW_016810868.1:371718-379689 GCF_001698545.2 Rhinopithecus bieti
TTTTTGAGGCGGAGTCTCGCTCTGTCGCCGGGACTGGAGTGCAGTGGCCGGATCTCTGCTCACTGCAAGCTCCGCCTCCCGGGTTTATGCCATTCTCCTGCCGCAGCCTCCCGAGTAGCTGGGACTACAGGCGCCCGCCACCTCGCCCGGCTAGTTTTGTATTTTAATAGAGACGGGGTTTCACCGTGTTAGCCAGGATGGTCTCGATCTCCTGACCTCATGATCCGCCCGTCTCGGCCTCCCAAAGTGCTGGGATTACAGGCTTGAGCCACCGCGCCCGGCCCCCATCTGGTTTTATTCCTGCATTTTAGTTGCACAATTTTTCAGTATTACATTTTATTTCCTCTACTAGTTTTTCTTCCTGAAAAGCTGTATTTGTTTTATTTTCTTGGTACTTTCTCTGGGGATTACAATATTCGTCTTTATTGGTCTTCTTAAATTAATATTGTACCACCTCCCACAATAAAATACCTTTACAACAGTGGGATTCCACTTTCACCCTGCCCTCCTTTGGGTACTTATTATCCTATATTTCACAGCAGGTCTTCAATAGTATCGTTTCACTCAACACTGTTTTGTTAAAACATTGATGAGGTTAAAAATAAACAAACAAAAACCATTCCCAGCCGGGGCCACCGTCTGTGGAGTTTGCAGCTCTTCCCCGTGTCTGTGTGGCTTTTCTCCGGCCCAGGCTGCTTCCCGCCAGGTGACCTGAGTTGCCAGGACAGGCTCTGTCCACTTGCAACCCTGACCTGGAATAACTGGATAAACATTTATCTTGTTTGTATTAATCTTTCTTAAATGTCTGTACAGCTCACATGCATTTCAGTGTTTAATGTTAGAAATACCTTGGTCTTGATTTAGAAGCTTGCTAATGTTTTTGTGACCAGGAATATGGCAGAAGAACTTTGCTCTTGTTTAGATCAGTCTGTGGTAAATTGGTGTCAACGCTTGAAGAAGTCACATGCTCTAAGGACCTGTCAACAGTGTTGAGTGAAGACTTCCAAATATGTAGAAACTCCACCTTATGACATTATTGAAGTTTAAATGACCTCTCACATTTAAGAAATTTAAATAAGAAAAATGTCTTCATATCCACCATCCAGGGTTCCTCATTCAGTCCCAAAGAGCAAAGTTTTCCTCCTGGAAGCTTCAGGATTCCAAGCAAGCTTATCTGCCTTTTGCTGTTTGTACTCGAACATGTTTGGTTTCACCGTCATTCTCTGAAGGACACTTACTGCAGGTAGGATTCTGGGGTCACGTTTTTTTTTGGCTTTGCTTCTTTTCTTTCAGCACAATAAAAACTGCCTCCATGGTTTCAGATGAGAATCAGTAATATTTCATGACGTTGTCTGTCTAGATGTCATGTGCTGTTTTTCTCTAGCTTTCTTTTTTTTCTTAGAGATGGGGTTTCACTCTGTCGCCCAGGCTAGAGTGCAGTGGCGCTAATGCAGCTCACTGTAGCCTCAAACTCCTGGGCTCAAGTGATGCTCCTGCCTCAGCCTCCCAAGGCACTATGACTACAGGCACCCGCCACCACGCCCAGCTAATTTTTCATTTCTTTTCTTTTCTTTTTTTTTTTTTCTTTTTTTTGAGACGAAGTCTTGCTCTGTCGCCCAGGCTGGGGTGCAGGGGCCGGATCTCAGCTCACTGCAAGCTCCGCCTCCCGGGTTCACGCCATTCTCCTGCCTCAGCCTCCCAAGTAGCTGGGACTACAGGCGCCCGCCACCTCGCCTGGCTAGTTTTTTGTATTTTAGTAGAGACGGGGTTTCACTGTGTTAGCCAGGATGGTCTCCATCTCCTGACCTCGTGATCCACCCATCTCGGCCTCCCAAAGTGCTGGGATTACAGGCAAATTTTTCATTTCTTATCGAGATGGGGTCTCACTATGTTGTCCAGGCTGATCTCAAACTCCTCACCTCAAGCCATCCTTCTGCCTCAGCCTCCCAAAGCACTAGCATTACAGAAGCAAGCCACTGAACCTGCCCAATTGTTTACCTATTTTGATCTAGCAATTCTACAGCCAGAAATCTGTCCTAAAGAAGCCAAATGTGCAAATATTTAACTACAAAAATGTTTCCTGAAGCACTGTTTATAATAAAAATTGAAAATAAGATAAATATTAAATATTCAAATTTGACTAAAGATAAAATTGTATCATAAATCGATACAGTCATTTAGGTAATGTTTCACAGAATAATATTTAATAACAGAAAACAGTAAGTTTAATGTGATATGAGGCAGGAGTTGAATTACTATGAGGAGTGTGATCACTTTTTCGGTGGAAAAAATGTGTATTAGTATGAAAGACTAAGAATTTAAATGTGGTTATGATAATATATAACAAAATTTGCCATTTTAAACATTTTGTGCAGTTTTGTGGCATTAAACACATTCACAATCACCACTATTTCCAAAGCTTTTTCATTACCCCAAAACAAAGCTCTACAATCATGAGGCAAAATCCCCAGCCCCAGGGAATCCCCAGTCTCCTTTCTGTCTCTATGAATCTCGCTACTCTAGATGGCTTCTATCTATCGGTCACGTCGTGCAGGATTTGTCCTTGGGTCTGGCTTCTTTCCTGCAGCAGAATGTCCTCAAGGTCCATCTGTGCTGTTCATATGTCAGAATTTCATTAATTCTCTGACTAACATCCCACCGTGTGGATGGACCAAACGCGCTGACGCAGGCATCTGCTGAGATATCTGGGTTGTTTCTGTCCTTTGGCTACTGTGAACAACGTGGCAGGAACCATGTTGTATGAAGATCTGTCTGTGGTCCTGGTTTTCATGCACGCTCTCCGGAGTGGAGTTGCTGCAGACCAGAGGGTCATCCTATGCTTAGCAACCTGACGAACCACGACTGGCTTCCACAATGGCTGCAGCGTTTACAATCCCACCAGCAACGCGTGGGAGTCTCAACACTGCCACATCCTCTGTGGTGCGTCTCACCATAGCTCTGAGTTGGCTTCCCTGGTGGCTAGTGACGATGGACACCTTTTCATGTGGGAACTGGCACTTGTGGGCCTTCCTTAGAGAGACGGCTACTCAAGCCCTTTCTTTGCCCATTTCTGAATTGGTTGTTTAATTTTCTGCTGTTGTTGAGATGTACAACCTCTTTATATATTCTGCATAAAAATCTCTTATTAGAGAATTTGCAAATACAATTCCTCATTCTGTACATGATATTTTCACTCCATTGATAGTAATCTTTGATGTACAAAAGTTTATTTATTTTTTCTCCATTTTAAAATCTTTTATTATCTTTACAAACCCTTGTGTCAGGGGCTGACTTTCAACAGATCGCAGTGAGGGAGCTGCTCTGCCACACATGAAACCCCAACCCAGACACAGGTCATCTACGGGCGGTTTAGTGCCAGGTTCCCTGCGAACGTCCGCTGCGTGACGGGCGAGGGGGTGGCTGCCTTTCCGGCTGCACATCATTTCCCAGGGCCCAACGTTTTTAATTTTAATCACGTTTATCTATTTCTTTGATTATGCTTCTGTATAGTATCCAAGAAATCGTCGTCAAATCCTATGTCATAAAGCTTTCCCCTCATGTCTTTTTCCAAGAGTGTTCTGGTTTTAGCTCTTAAGTATGGGCCTTTCATCCATATCCATTTTCCATTTTCTTTTTTAAACAGAGTTTCAATCTTGTCACCCAGGTTGGAGTGCAGTGGCGTGATCTCAGCTCACTGCAACCTCCACCTCCAGGTTCAATTGATTCTCCTACCTCAGCCTCCTAGGTAGCTGGGATTATAGGCACCCGTCACCACACCCAGCTAATTTTTGTATTTTTAGTAGACGGGGTTTCACAGTGTTGGACAGACTGGTCTTGAGTTCCTGACCTCAGGTGATCCACCTGTCTCGGCCTCCCAACGTGCTGGGATTACAGGCGTGAGCCACCACGCCGAACTGCATTTTCCATTAATTTTGAAGACAGTGTTAGGTGAGGATCCAACCTCACGCTTCTGGATGTGGACATCCAGCTGTCTCGGCACCATCTGTTGAAAAGACAATCTTTTCCCCATTGAATGGTCTTTGTAACTTTGCCAAAAATCAGTGACCATATATGCAATGGTTTATTTCTGGGCTTTTTATTTTATTCCATTGGTCTCTATTTCTGCCTTTATGCCAGTCCCACACTGTTTTCATTACTGTGGCCGTAAATAGTAAGTTTTGAAATCAGCAAGTGTGAGTTCTCCAACTTTTTCAAAATTGTTTGGCTTCTCTGGGTCTCTTGAGACTCTGTATAAACTTCAGAGTTTTTCTGTATCTGTAAAAAAAAAGCTGTTAGCGCCAGGCATGGTGGCTCACACTCATAATCCCACCACCATGGGAGGCCAAGGCGGGCGGATCACTCAAGGTCAGGAGTTTGAGACCAGCCAGGCCAATATGGTGAAACCCCGTCTCTACTAAAAATACCAAAAATTAGCCAGGCATGGTGGCGCGCGCCTGTAATCCCAGCTACTAGGGAGGCTGAGGCAGGAGAACTGCTTGAACCTGGGAAGTGGAGGATGCAGTGGGCCGAGATCACATCACTGTACTCCAACCTGGGTGACAGAGCAAGACTTCTCAAAAAAACAAAAAGGCTGTTAGGATTTTAGTAAGGACTCCACGGACACTACAGCCATTTTAACCACATTCAGTCTTCTCATCTGTGAACATGGGATGTCTTTCTATTTATTCAGGTCTTCTTTAATTTCTTTCAGCAATGTTTGTTAGTTTTCAACTAACAATTACGAGTCTTTTGTCTTCTTGGTTAAACTTACTCCTATTCTTTTTGATGTTACTGTAAATGAAACTGTTTTCTTAATTTCTTTTTTGAATACTTCATTCAAAGGATATAGAAATGCAACTGATTTTTTTGTGTTAATATTTTATCCTATTTTGCTGAATTGGTTTTGTTAGCTAACAATATTTTTGTATATTCTTTAGGGCTTTCTACATATAAGAACATGTCATCTGTGAAGAGAGGCAATTTTACTTCTTCCTTTCCAATGTGAACGCCTTTGATTTCTTTTTTTTGCCTAACTGCTCTGGGCTGAAGACACAGGGAGACGACGTACTGTAAGGCGAACACCTTCCGCACAGCAAACCCCTCATTAGCTCTGTTGTCAGGCTCTATAGAGCGTGAGCACTCTAGTGGTTTTTAATAATAAACCAGGTAACCAAAGTGAGATGAAGGAACTATTTCTAGACAACTGGGTGTGAAGGCCCCAAGTCCTGGAGATGTCAGTGAGGATGTCCCTTGCTCAGCTTTCTGAGAAACGTCTACACACACACTAGGATGGTGATTCTGACAGATGAACATACCTTGGGATCCACCAGGGCCCCGGCCTTGATGAGGTACTTCACTGCTTCCAGATGGTTGTTTTCGGCTGCTTCCATCAACGGGGTCCTCTGGTCTTCTGAGCAGGTGTCAATATTAGCGCCCGCCTAGTGAAACAACAGTTCAGGTGTATGGGAGGGCTGTGACGGCAGCCACCGCCTGGGGAGAAGTGACTTACAAGCTTCTACACTCAAAAAAAGAGAGCTGTACTGTTTCAGTGACCAAAAATGTCTGAGTTTTCTAAACATGTATTCAAAGATGTAATTATTCTATTAGTATCAAACCTTTAAGCAGAATATTTCTGCTAGATTTCATTCCACTTCTAAGGTAATTTGATAGAAAATGTTTATAGCACAGGAGTGTGACAACACCTTTAGAAATGAGGAGGATGGTGACAACTTTCTAAAGCAGACAATGAAGGGGAGGGAGGGGCCCCTGAGCAGAGAGGAGGCAGGAGGGAGGTACCGGTTCACCCCGCCAGGACACACAGCTGATTTAGTACTCGCCAAAATAATGGAAATAAATGGAAATAAATGGAAAATCCTGATTTCCAATAGCATGCATTCCAGAAGTTTCCATTTTTCCGAATAAACAGAGAAACTGGAAAGACCAATTAACTGGCAGGTATACATAGGGTGAAAGACCAATTAACCGGCAGGTATACATAGACTGAAAGACCAATTAACCAGCAGGTATACACAGGTAAACTTTTCTTGGTCTGAAACTTAAGAAGCCCCCAACTTTAAAATTGGTTGTGTGCTAAAAGCAAATCAGCTGTTGGGCTGTTGAAACCTCTTCTCCATGAGGAAAACTTCTTAGATGACAAAACCTAGTATTTCATTTATAAAATAAACATTTATTATGAAAAAAGGTTGAAAATAGTATTGTTTTTACCATTAGTAATTAAAAACCAAAAGTAACACAATTAAATAAGGAATGTTTAAACAGCCCTAGAATGGTCTATATGGAAAATGAGGCTAATTCGTAAAGGCTAAGAGGGGCAGAGGCCAGGCACGGCGGCTCATGCCTGTCATCCCAGCACTTTGTGAGGCCAAAGGCAGGCAGAGAAGCCGGGCGCAGTGGCTCACGCCTGTAATCCCCGCACTTTGGGAGGCCAAGGCAGGTGGATCACCTGAGGTCAGGCGTTTGAGAGCAGCCTGGCCAACATGGTGAAACCCCGTCTCTACTAAAGATACAAAAATTAGCCGGGTGTGGTGGTGGGCGCCTGTAATCCCAGCTACCTGACAGGCTGAGGCAAGAGAGTTGCTTGAACCTGGGAAGCAGAGGTTGCAGTGAGTCCAGATTGCACCACGGCACTCCAGCCTGAGCAACAAGAGTGAACTCTGTTTAAAAAAAACAAACAAACAAAAACACAAAACAGAGGGGCAGTGAGAGGCTCAGGGGACTCTGACTAGAACGAGCTGGGCTTCACCGAAGAGAACACGGGGTCCACAGAGCAATGGTCAGAGGTCAAAAGGCTGAGGCCTAGAGGCTCACAACGGGCGCAGTGATCCAAGGCTGACCTCAAACACCAAAGCTCAAAGCCAAGGTCCGGCTGCCAGACCTGAAGGTAAAGTAGCGCCAGAAGTCTACAGCGGCTAATTTTAACAAATAGTAAGCTTGAAAAAACACAAAACAAGGTAGAGAGCGAGGCCCGTGCTGTGCAGAGGAGCTGTGGCTCTGCCTGCACCCTCAGCACACAGAGGCTGCTCCTCCAGCTCCCAAAAATCCTGGTGAAAGAAGAAAGGGTGTGCCCTCAAGGGAGAGGCTGGCATCCAAAGCCCCTGCACCAGCACCAGGCCGGCAGCGCGGGCGGCAGCGCAGACAGACCCGAGTGACAGACCCGAGTCTGCAAGGGCAGGAGGGGCTGAAGGCTTCGGGCGGAGCATAGGGGAGGATGGGGGTCCTTTCCCAGGAAGGAGGGCTTGGCTATGGCGGCCCATAGGAAACGGGAGCCTGCCAGCTCCCCAGCGCAGAGCCTTCACAGACCCGCACCGCACCCAGGACCCGGGTAACCAGAAGGAAACGACCCCGCCCATGAAAACACGGGACACTGAGACAAAATCCAAGAAAGCTCTAAGAGTGGAGAAAAGCAGCGGAGAAAAGGAAGAGTCAAAGCGAGACCCGCGCGGTGGCCAACGGTGTCCAGACAGACCTGCCAGTGCCAAGAAACAGGTCCCGCCCCACATCCAGCTCCATCCTGGACCCCACGCAGACGCGGAGCAGGACCCGCCTTCCAAGCGCTCCCCAAACCCTCACTGCAAGCGGAGCGGCTGGCACTGACCAAGTCCCACACAGTCTGGGGCTCCAAGGCCGAAACTGCCGGCCGCTCACCCTCCGCGAGGCTCTGACGGACGGCGCCCTTCCCAGGCTCGCGAGCACGCCCCGCCAACGGCTACCCATCGTGGTCCACCTCCCAGGCATTGGGACCGCAGCAACTCCCGGCTGCAACCCAGGAGGCACAGTGGCTCTCCCAGTCTCCGAGGGGAGGAGAGACACCTGCAAGGCTCCCTAAACCCGCAACCTCCCTACACCTGCAAGGGCCCCAAAACCTGCAAGGCCCCCTACACCTGCAACCTCCCTACACCTGCAACCTCCCTACACCTGCAAGGCCCCTACACCTACAACCTCCCTACACCT
>NW_016810868.1:380188-394381 GCF_001698545.2 Rhinopithecus bieti
ACCTGCAAGGCCCCCAACCCCTGCAACCTCCCTACCCCTGCAACCTCCCTACCCCTGCAACCTCCCTACACCTGCAACCTCCCTTCACCTGCAACCTCCCTTCACCTACAAGATCCCTACACCTGCAAGGCCCCCTACACCTGCAACCTCCCTATACCTGCAAGGCCCCTAAACCTGCAAGGCCCCCTACACCTGCAACCTCCCTTCGCCTACAAGATCCCTACACCTGCAACCGCCCTACACACCTGCAAGGCCCCCTAAACCTGCAATCTCCCTTCACCTGCAAGACCCCTATATCTGCAACCTCCCTACACCTGCATGAGCCTCACCCCGGCTGAGGCACAGGCAGAAGCGGGTGCAGGTGGAGCCTTTGCCAATGCCCTGGGCCCCCCTGCGTGTTGCATGGCCGGCTCTAACAGTCGCTCAGTCATCTGCCACCACCCAGCAATTGCTTCAGCATCCAGTCCCTGCTAGGGGACTCTGGGAAGGGGCATCCCGGCCAAGGCTGGTGCCACAGAGCAGTCCAGCTTCTGCAGGCAGGTTTGGGGTACAGTGGGGAGAAGGCAGTGCCCACCCCACCCTTGCCCTTCTCTGAGAGGCCTCTGTGGCCCCTCTGCCCCCTTCCTGGCCCCACAAGAGTGGAGGGGGAGACTTTGCCGGTGGGAGCCATCGGGCCCTCAACCCTCTCCCCAGAGCCTAGGGCCTGGCCTCTCCACTTACTGCAGGGCACCTCAGTTCCTGGGGGGCTGTCCAGCGGGGCACACAGGGCCTCCCTCTGTGGGCAGCTGTCCACCTCCTACTTGCCTATCTACACTCCCAATGCGGTAATGACCTTGGCACCCCCACCCACCTCCTATCCCCAATGTCCACCGTCAACCAGCCCTGCCTACTGGGGGGTGGCCCCTGAAACCCGAGGGCCCCCAGTGCTGCTCTGGGATCTAGACGCCCTCTTCCAGGGGATGCCACCCGACAAAAGCATCTATGACGTTTGAGTCAGTCACCCTTGGGACCTGGCGGCCCCTGGCCCAGGCTGGCTGCTCTCTTGTGAGGCTCCTAGGACAGGGACCGCTCCTCCCTTCCGCTCCCACCCCCAGCTTGTTGACAGGGAGCCAAGACCAGGCGGGTGTCTGCGACCCCAGCAGCCTCGAAACACCAGGCAGCAGCCTTGTTGGGAGTCCACAGTGTTTACTGG
Source organism: Rhinopithecus bieti (assembly GCF_001698545.2). Taxonomy (NCBI): domain Eukaryota; kingdom Metazoa; phylum Chordata; class Mammalia; order Primates; family Cercopithecidae; genus Rhinopithecus; species Rhinopithecus bieti. The sequence continues at coordinate 381,381 of NW_016810868.1, forward strand.
ACTACCCCACGTGTGGTGTGGCCGTGGCCCAGCTGGCATGACCCTGGTCCTGGTCAGTCATGCCTCTGTTTCCCCTATACTCAGAGGCAAGGCTGTGGGGGGCAGGGCTGAGCCTGGAATAGCCCTTCCCAGTCCCCTCTTCTCAGCCCACCACCCATCCATCCATCAGCAGCTGTCACCGAATGGTAGATGCAGCCTGGGAAGGAGGTAGCACCTTTTCAGGAAAAGGGGTTAGGGAATCAAGACTGGACCCTACATGGTCTTGGTAGGGGCATGGGGGAGATAACAGTAAAGGAGTTTACAACATTTTTTTTTAATGAGAGATGACAGAAGAGCAGACAGATGAAAACATGAGTGTTTGTGGTGACTTCGGATGGGAGCGTGTGGCGCCTCGCTCAGTACTCTCCAGAAACCGCAGACACAGCGTGAAACCCGACAGCACGAGGGACCAGGACACCAAAGGGCAGCAGGTGAGAGGGCAGCAGCCCCTGGATCCGCAGCAGATGGAGGCACAGCTCCGGCCTCCACAGGTTCGAAAACACAGATCAAGTCAGTGGGGAAAAGGCCCCGGGGCGCTTGAGGCAGCTCAGACACCTAGGAGGCTCTGTGACTGACCCTCAGAGCCCCTCCCCAGTCTGGGAGCCAGAACACTGATGCCCCCAGCACCGGCAAAAGGCTGGGGTGGACTCCAGGTCGGCTGCCAGGGAAGCACTTTCTGCACGATGGATTTCTCTGTCTGCGCTCAAGGCAGTGGCCCCTGGTGACACGGCTACTGAGCCCTCCAAGCACAGCTCATGTGACTGAGGGTGTGTCTTCACTTTTGTTTTTTTTTTTTTTGAGACAGAGTCTCGCTCTGTCGCTCAGGCTAGATTGCAGTGGCGCGATCTGAGCTCTCTGCAAGCTGCGCCTCCTGGGTTCATGCCATTCTCCTGCTTCAGCCTCCTGAGTAGCTGGGACTACAAGCGCCCGCCACTGTGCCCAGCTAATTTTTTGTATCTTTAGTAGAGACGAGGTTTCACTGTGTTAGCCAGGATGGTCTTGATCTCCTGACCTCGTGATCCACCCTCCTCAGCCTCCCGAGTGCAGGGATTACAGGCGTGAGCCACCACGCCCGGCCGCGCCTTCACTTTTAATACACACAGCCACACATGGCCGAGTGCCTGTGCTGCAGTGGGGGCAGGGAGCCCTGGGGGACTTAAGCCAAGTGGGACCTCTGGTTCTAGGGGACCCTCTTGAAGGGATGGGTGGACATGAACCCCTCTGGTTCCGGGGGACCCTCTCGCAGGGTGAACACAAACCCCTCTCCTGTGCTGCTGCAGGAGACCTGGCTCAAAGACATGACTGAGACCAGAGCCCAGGAGAGATGACGCCACGCAGCCAAGATCGGAGCCTGAGGGAGATGACGCCACAGGCCCTCACTGGTGTGGCCAGAGCCTGCCCAAAGAGTGGGTGTGAGATGTGAGACACCCCTGCAAATGCTGAACCCCTGGTAAACAGCACCCTTGGATTCAGGGCAAACTAGAGATAAAGCCAATCGCTCTCTTCCTGGAGAATCTCAGGAAAACCGCTTAGATTCTAAGGGGAAGAAAAAATAGAAATCTCTCTAAGACCAGCAACAGTAAGTTCTGCAGGGCGGGTCATCAAATTAAACATCAGGCTAAGAATTTCATATGAAGTGGTTCCAGGCTGGTCAGACCCCGCGCACTGGATGAACAGCAGCACCAAGGGACATAACGATTCGATTTCCTCCCAATACATCATTTTATTTCACAGCACTAAACTCAAAAGAAACTATAAAACAGAATGAAGAGCTCTGTGCTCCTCACTCAGCCTCCCCAAAGATGAGTTTCAGGCAAGCACGGAGCGCGGGCAGTCAGCAGGGAGCCCCGGCAGGGCCAGGCCACTCAGCCCCACGGCCATGTCCTGTTTTTGTACTCCCTTGTTTTTCTGACTGACGGAAGCAGACACAAAGGAACTCACGCTAGACAACTCAGCATAAAGGTTAGACGCAAACAAACAGAACCCTACTGAGCGAGGCACGTGCGGGGTGGTGAGACCAAAACAGACGCTGTTCCTGGGGAGGGCACTCAGGTGTCCACCAGGTGTCCAGGGAGCCAGCAACACTGCGTCTCACGGGGGCAGGAACGTCAGGACCATAGTAGAATGATTTGTTAACCATATGTTTACATTTTAAGGACTTTTCTGTATGCATGATGCAACCATATATTTTTTTTAATTTTTTAATGTTTAAAAAAGAAAGCCAAAGAGAACACCAGTGTCTTTCAAAGGAGTGGCAAGCCAATTTCTCAAGAGGAAGAATGCAAGTCGGAAGACAGTGGCATCACTCCTTCCATGATCTGAGGAAACCACCAGCAACCTGGAATTCCAGGCACAGGAAGAATGTCTTCAAGAAGCCTCCACAGCCAGCGGTGGGCATGGAGAACAGGCTCAGCACGGCCCACCCTCACGGGCTCAACACAGCCACATTCATGGCCTCGCCCAGCTCCTGGGGCCATCGGGGCAGCGCTCATATAGCCCTTGTTCCCGTGGGCCCGTTCCCCCACGCGGCTCTGCACACTTGTGCCCCATCCAGGTCCATCCGCAACAGACCAGAACCACGCCGCACCCCTCACAAGGCCTCCCAGCCGGATGCCTGGCCCTCCACCCGCATCTGCTCTCGAGCCCCACACCACCAGCTCCTGCCTCTTCCAGACCACGCTCTCCTCCTCTTCCTCAGAGCCCCAACTATGAATGTCCTGGCATCACTCCTGCCCTGAACAGCCCACCCCTCGCTCCAGCTCTGCCTGTGTCCAGAAGACCACCCCCCACTCCCTGACCCCCGGTTGCCCCAGACCTCACCCCCTCCTATAAGCCTGTTCCCACCAGGTCAGCCACTTCCCTCATGGTCTCACCATGAACCACGGCCCACATGACTCGTCTCAAGGCCACCGCACTGCCTCTGAATCCTTTCCTGCTTCTCCCTGACATACCCAGCAGCCTCCGCGGCTCCTCCTGCATGGAGCTGGCCCCCAGTGCCTACCTCGGCTCAGCCCTTCTCACGACACACTTTCCTCTCAGCCTCCAGGAGCCCCCCACCAACCCCTGGCTTACTGGACCCCAGTTCACCTCAGCTGCTCCCTCCCTCACCCCCTGCCGAGCCTTGGCTCCCCCATCACCATCTCATTCAGTCCTGACCTTGGTAGGTCAAGTCTGCAAGTGAGACTGAGAGGAACCACTGAGGCAAAAAGTGGAAAGTTTGTAACTTCCAGACTAACATAGAGAAGAGAAATGGCACAATCAAAATAAAAATCAATTCAAAAGACGGCAAGAAGAACGACCAAAAAGTACTGGCTTCAAAAGGCTGGCACTCTGGTCTGAATGCGGTTTATTTATTGAGGTTGGGGGCCCCAATGAGGTTGGGAGGCCAGGCCTTTAAGAGGCGATGAGGCTGCGAAGATGGAACCACGCCTTTCTGAAAGACAGGGTCAGCCCCCAGGAATGGACCTGCTCCCGTGTGGGCAGCCTGGTCCGCAGCAAGGCTGTGCTGGAGTGTCTCCCTCTTGGTGCGGTTCCTGGCTGTGTTCAGGCACAGCTCAAGGGCCTCACCAGAAGTCACCAGAGGCAGCCCCTCGACCTTGGGCTTCCCAGCCTGCAGAACTGTGAGAAATAAATTTATTTTCTTTATAAATGACTCGGTCTCAAGTATTCTGTTACAGCAAGAGAAAATGGACTGAGACAGCTAGAAATTAAAACTACAATATAAGACATTACATATAAAGGACTAAAAGTTCCTATTAAAATACCAAGATGGTTAGACTAAATTTATAAAAATCAAGTTCTATGTTTAAAACACATATATCCAAAAACGAGGGAAAAAGGTCAGAATAAAAGGAGGGAAAAATCATTCCAGATAAATAGTAACAAAACACCATCAGTTACGACTCTGGAAACGGGGGACAGACTGAGGCAGCTGCACAGCAGGTGGGTGTGAGCACAGCAGACGGCGCGCCCCGTCACTCTCTCCTTCCCGGCCCTAAGAAAGGCAGAGACAGGTGCGGTCCGAGGGCACAGGTCCATCCCAGACAGTGGGGCCCGGGGGCCCCAACAGAACAGCCAGGCCTGCAAATCACCCTGCAGCTGACAGCCCTCGGCAAGCAATAGCTACCACCGGCTTTTTAGTAGTTTACTTTAAATATAAACAAGAATCACTGGGCATTTGAGGAAAACCTTTAGATAAGAAAAACTAAAACAAACAGAGCAGCATAAAACTTCAAAGTAACCATAATATCATCAGAGAACTAAGGAAGAACAAGAGACTACTGAAAGAGGAACTATCCGAGAGCAGAAAGGAATTCTTGGGATTTGAAAATGTGACCACACACGTTAAAAATCCCCCAGGAGCTGGAAGCTAACGGTGAGAACGCTGCCTAGAAGGCAGAACCAAAAGACAAGAAGACAGACCACGGCACGAAATCGGTCCAGAAGGTTCCACGCCTGAGTTACGAGAGGCCCAGGACACAGCTGAGACACATAGAGGACCCGGGCACAGAAGTCACACAGGAAATCCTCCTGGAACTGACAGGTGTGGATTTCTGCACTGAAAGGGCACAGCACATGCACCAAATGCCCTAGTGGATCTAAAAAGACCCATGTTACAACAAGGTGCAACTTCAGACCAGTGGGGTTCAAGGAAAGTTCCTCAAGTTTACAAATAATAGGTCACATGCAAAGGATCAGAAGTCAGACCGCACCAGACTCAAACCTGGCATCTGAGAAACAGGAGACCCAACACGGGCATCAGGGAAGGGACGTCACAGGGGGACAAACAGAGTTGTGTGTCTGAACCCAGAGAAAGCGGGCAGTGTTCAGATGATTCAGAATAAATTAGCAGGAGGCAGAGTCAACTCAACCAACAGAAACACAAGCCACTGATTAACGACAGACACAACATGCCTGGAGATGACACGGTTCAGCTTGAAAATGCACACATGATCTGATCTAAACAAAATGGGAGCCAGTCAACGGGGCTGTGGAAGGGCGTCCGTGCCTCTGCGAGTGCCTGGCTCCCCCAGGGGGAAGTCATGAGTGTAAAGAACCAAAACCAAAACTAAAGAAAGCAAATCAAGAAACAGCCAAACAGCAGCATGCTCTTCTCAAAGGCCGCGGTAAATGCCGGAAGAAACAGTGGGAAGCACTGATCCACCTGCAGGACTCGGGCAGAAAAGCTGATTCCGTGTCCGCTTCACAGTTCTATGGAAGAACCACAGTTCTATGGAAGAACCAAAAACGTGGTATGATTTTGCTTTGATAAAAATAAAGGAGAGCAGGTGAAGAGCCCTAGGAGGGCGCCGTGCCACCGAACCTGAACCAGCATGTGGCAGATGTCCACGTGTCCAGCCTCCGCCGCGGCGTGCAGTGGGGAGCGCTTATTCTGGTGCTCCATTTTGAAGTTGGGGTCAATTCCGTCCACTGTGAACAAACACAGTTTTATTAATGATTTCAGATGTAGCTACAGACTCCAGCTCAGGACTGTCACGATGGCTGGCAAGCACTCACAAATGACCAGCTTCCACACAAACAGCCACCTCGAGCCACGCTGCAACCCGCCCACAGCACCATCCTCTGGACTTGAGAATTGAGTGTGCTGGTCTCCTGTGGAATCGAACAGGCAGGTCCCTCTGTCAGAACTCCCTCGGCAAGGCACGCTCTTCCCTTTACCGCCCTGCTCAAACTCTGAGGTTCCTTCTGTGTTTCCGTGCGTCCTGGCCACAGCCGCCCCAGGCCCTGTGAGGCAGCTGACCAGGGCAGACATACCCTAGGGGAGCAAGCAAGGCCGGGGACAGAGGCCTGAGCATCGGTCACTTCCCAGGAGGTCTGAGGGGACAGTGAGCAATGGAGCAGTGAGGTGACCTTATTGTCATGTGAAATCTGTGACAAAAATGATTAAAAAACTGCTGGTCAACATAAATAAACCTTTTTTTAAGGGCAAATGGTTCCGCTTCTTTTTACTTGACGTACTGTCCAGTAAAGGGCTTCTTAATCATCCTTTTCAACCCTGAGACGTTGAACGTCAGAGAAATCAAGCCTAGAGCTATGAGCCCAGAGACCCGATGACCACTGGGAAGGCTCTATCTACTCTATCTCACAAGCACGCTTTTGGGTATTAGAAATCTAATGCAATCAGTCTGCCTGTTATAAATTGCCTATAGCCAAAGCCTACTTTGTCCACACCACAGCTGCTTTGATCAGCACAGGTGAGACACCAGCTGCCGCCATCACCACACATCTCAGCAGGGCCCCAACTCACTAGTTTTGCTTTTCCTTCATCTACATTTCTGCTTGATTTAACAATCGCATTCCTAATTCCTTTTTATAAATTAGAACTTCGTAGAGAATAGTTCTACCATCCTGCATAACTGAATATGAAAACCATAAAAAGCCTCAACACCAGTGGGCAACCTCTTCACACTCAGCAGAGAACTCAGAGACACAGAAACAGAAAACCAAAATGAGACCAGCCTTCTGAGGAAGGGGTAACAACTGCTCTCGGCTTCTTTCAGTGCCACAGGGCTGGTCGCGTGTGCCCGGGTGGCAGGAAGGAAGGCACTTACCCAGCATGAGGAGCACCTTCTGAAGCTCCCCTTGCCTGGCGGAGAAGTACAGCTGCTTTGGGTGGAAGCGAAGCTTCTTGGGTCTGTGGGAAGCACAGGACAACAGTTGGGTCAGCATGGGGCTCCGCGTCCCACACGTGAAGCTGAAGGCTGGAAGGCCCAGGGGACGTCTGCCCACCAGCCCCACAAGCTCAAGTGCAAACCCACCAGTCTTGAGATATCTCATGGTAAAAGCTGCAGAACAAGAAACTGCCTTCCCAGTCACTGCAGGAGAACACTACACACTGTGAGGCCTTTACACAACATGACGACAGAACCAGCGCAGGAGGCAGGGGAACAGGGTCACGGCAGGCCCCAAGGACCTCATCTATGCTCAGCACAGCCAAGACCAGCCCCAGCCAGGATGAGCCCACACAGCGTGGTCATGAGTGAGGGCACAGCTCACACTACAGAAGATGCCTGGGGCAGTGAGAGCTGGCAACACTGGCACTTTTGCTTTGAAACCTTAACTCGATGACTAAGCTGATAACTGATATGGTTTAGACCTGTGTCTCTCCCAAACCTCATGTTGAAATGTGACCTCCAGTGTTGGAGGTGAGACCTGGTAGGAGGTGACTGGATCCTGGAGGCAGATCTCTCATGAATGGCTTCGCGTCATCCCTCCCCCTGGTGATGAGTGAGTTCCTGCTCAGTCAGTTCCCACAAGATCTGGTCACTTAAGAGTATGGGAGCCTCCCCTTCTCTGTCTCTTGCTACTGCTCCTGCTTTGCCTTCCACCATGACTGTAGCTTCCTGAGGCCTCCCAAGGAGCAGATTGGCCAGCATCACGTCTCCTGTACAGTCTGGAGAACCGTGAGCCAATTAAGCCTCTTTTCTTTATAAATTATCCAGCCTTAGGCATTTCTTTATATTGACACAAAAGCAGACTAACACAATCACCAAGGGATGGGGGAGAGAGTAGGGGTCGGGAACAGTCTGGGGTCTGGTCAGTGAGCAGGGCCTGTGGGCATCGGCAGATGGCACCGTCACTTCAGGAACAGGCTCAGAGGTGAGGTTGGAGGCAGACAGAGGGGAGCTCCAGGGAGGAGGCCAACACAAGCCTCAGTGCCACAGTGCCCCCCTGGGGGGGCAATGCTGAGAGAAGGATGAAGAGGGTTGGTCTGCCTCCCAGTTGGGGGGCAATGCTGAGAGGAGGACGAGGTGGGTTGGGTTTTTGCGAGCTGTCAGGAAAGCCTGGAGGGCCCCTTGGCCCAACCCTTGCATTGCACAGATGTGGTGGGGCCTGGGAGGAAAATGGTGCCAAGGCAGCAGAAGTAGTGTCTGCTCTCATGACCTAAGGGCAGTTCAGGGTCAACAGCAACCAGGAAATGTTTGTCAAAGCTCACCAAGACTACCTCCTCACTTAGGACTTCAAAGGTGTCACATGTTGCTCTTAATATAATGCAGAGGACAGTAATTTGCAATGACTTCCCAAAATAGTGTGAAAATATACAAATTATTCTAATAAACAGCATTAATCAAAAAGCTGAAAAGTGCTAAAATGACGCCATGGGGAAAAACACGGGGTGCACATTAAAACAGGCCCTGAGACATCTCTGCAATCACGCATCAGGTCTTACTTTTCTGAGTCGAGGGCGATGAGAGCACTCTCCAAGGTTTCCTTCCCTGGTCCCTGGGAAAGGCCAGGGGTTGGCCTCCCGAGCCCAGCAGGTCCCGTTGGATCAAAGCCCTCGGACATGTGGGAGGCTGTACCCTGCAGCTTGTCGTCCTCCGAGAGCGGTGGCCCAGCAGCACTTCAGTGGGAGGAAATCGGGGAAACGTTTATGAAAACATGAAACATGGCCTGTTCCGACTCTGACTGCCCCAGTGTGCTGTTTTCTAAGTGAGAGCTGCAGATTTGCTTACTGTCCGCTGAGTCCCTGGATGCAATGGTTCAGGATTCAGAACCAAATCTCCTGAGAACACCAGAGCAGCTTTTCCTAGACTTCTGGGCAGCGTGTTCAAAATCATTCTCATGAATGAGCTTCAAGCTGAATCTATCAAGTCCACTGCCCACCCCCAAGAAAAGGAAATCCCACTGGAATTTTGATTCAAAGTGCATTAAATTTACAGGATAATGGGAAGGAATCACCTTAACATGTCCACAATTTGAGTCTCTTTTAAATAATCTTCAAGGAAGTTTTCGTTTTCTTTATATTAGTGTCACATTTAAGTTCTTTTGTTCTGCTGGGTAGTGACAGATTTTGTTGCTGTTTTGAAAGGATCTCTTTCGTAATTTAATTCTCAGGTAGGAAACTTCTGGTAAGGAAGAAGGCAAGTGGCTTCTACCTCTTCTTATCAGATCCTCTTACTGACTCTTGAGCTCTAAAAAGTTCTCAGCTGTTTCTACTGGACTCTTTCAGGAAGACAACTATATCTGTCTAATATGAATACTTCTAATTATTTGATACTTTTTTTGTCTTCAGCTAAGGCCTTCAAACCTTAATGCCACAGAACTCAGTCACAGACTGCAGCAGCTACCACTCATCTATCGCCTGTGTACTGACGGGACTGTGCCGGCAAGAGAAACACCACAGTGCTACATCAATGGGGGTGCTGTGAAAACCGGTTCAAAACAGGCAAATGGATCTACATAACCAAACTGAAAGAGAGCAACGTATGTACAAATGGCAATAAATGAATTTCAGTGTCTTAATGTCAGAAATCACCATGAGCATCAGCATCAGCTCAGAGACTTCTGGAAAAAACAGCAGAAAGCAATAATGTTAAAATAACAACTGAAACCTTTTCAGGTGAACGACTGGAGAGCCCAGCCAGAGCCTGTGCCAGGTACCTGCCCGTTGTGGTGTCGGCCCTGCCCTCCAGGGCTGAGCCCTTCTCCTGCCCGGGGACTGGTGTCACGGTAGAGGTGGTGTCTGCTTTAGCTATCGTCACCTCTTTGGCCTTGGAGCTCTCCTCCCCACAGTGGGGACAATAGCTGGCGTTATTGACTCGAGAGGCACAGTCTTTGTGGAAACGGTGAGAGATGCTGCTCTCGGGCTGACACTCCATAAAATTACCCTAAAAATGGGAGGACAAAAAAATGTTTTGTTTTAATTGGGGTTAGTATTTGGAAAAATAAAGTACTACTAAACTGGCACCGCATCCCACATTGGGCGGTCTGCAGAGTGAGCCATGGGTCGGGGTGGGGTCCAGTCTTGGCCTGAGGCATCGTTAAGGAGGAGGAACGATGCTTCCCGTGGTGCTCTCACCCCACAGAGAGGAAGCTGAAGCCAGACAGAGGTCACTTGGCTGCCTCCGACCCACCCAGGCCCAGGAAAGCTGAGGCTGCCCACAAAGAGAAGGCCTAAAGAAGGACCCAGAAGGCCCCTATTCTGAAGGGCGGATAGGGACAGGGCCTGACGACAGAACCTCAGGGCACGGCATCAGCTGGAGCTGCCCCAGTGCTCGGCAGTGTAGCAGATGTGGTTTGGCGACCCAGGTGAGCCTCGGGGAGGGGCACACAGCCATAAGAACAGCATTTTCTTGCAGAAAGTCAGAGATAAACAGATGTAGCAGAAGCAAAAAAAGGATGTTTGAAGATGGGGAGGACATACAAGGTGTGAAGTCCAAAGAAAAGCCCCCAAAAGTGGAAGCTCTTGGCTCAGGTTCACAAAGGGGCAGCGGGGCATCTCTGGGTGCCTGAAGCTCACACCCAAACACTCACACACACAGATGCACACACACAGATGCTGACAGGCAGAGGCTCACACAGATGTGCACGCACACACACACATACACTCTCATACATGCACAAGGATGCCCACACAAGGGAGCTCCATAGGGAAGCAGCCCATTCTCAGGGGGCCCTGGGCATGGCTGAGCACAGATGCTTGACAGTGAGGTCACGGATGACCCAAGATCCCAGCAGAAACAGCCCAGGGCACAGCAGGGTGGCGCTGCCTCTCCTGGGAGCTGCGTGCTCTGTACACCCTCGTCATGGGTGGTGAACGTCCTCAGTACAGCCTCCACCTGGAGTCTTCAGTGCGTCACAAGCCCCTCACCACTGCTCTCAAGCCCCAGGGTCTTAGACACCTTCACCCCTGACCCCCACTTCCCTCCTCCGGCCTGGAAGTCCAGGTCACACCGTCCCAGTCATCTCCGAAAGCGGCTTGCAGGTGGAAGGAGGGAAATGGGGGTTGGAGGTGAAAGTGTCTAAGGCACTGGGGCTCGAGAGCGGCGGTGAGGGGCTTGTGACACACTGGAGACCTCCAGACAGACACCAGACCTGGGTCAAGCTGCTGGACCACCCGACAGCAGGTGGACACAGGACAGGAACCAGCACCAGTGAGCAGACAGCAAGCCTGTGGAGGACACAGAGGCCGCCCGACTGGGCTCTTACCGCTGTGCAGAAGTAGCCACAGCCGGGACAGCACTGGTGCTTCACCATGCGGCCCCGGTGGTCTTCACACAGCACAAGGAGTGGGGCCTTGTTGGATGGGCGCATCAGCTCATACTTGACCACGCTGTTTGTGCACCGGCCCAACTGCAATCAGACAAGACTGGTGGTCAGTGTCAGAGTCACGAGAGGCCAGCATTCCCTCCCACCAGGCGCTGGGCAGTGCAGGCACAAAGGAGCTGCTCAGCAGGTGTGGGCTGACTGAGCCGAGCCCTGCAAGGCCAGCTTGGCTTTGTGGGTACCTGCTATATGTCTGCCAGCACCGGGGACACACAGGGAGCCTAGAGACAGAGACGCCCACCATCTGCACAACCAGCAGATCCAGGGGGCCAGGCATACCCACTCCCACCAGATCCAGGGGCCAGGCGTGCCCACTCCCACCAGATCCAGGGGGCCAGGCGTGCCCACTCCCACCAGATCCAGGGGGCCAGGCACACCCACTCCCACCAGATCCAGGGGCCAGGCACGCCCACTCCCACCAGATCCAGGGGCCAGGCACACCCACTCCCACCAGATCCAGGGGGCCAGGCATGCCCACTCCCACCAGATCCAGGGGCCAGGCACGCCCACTCCCACCAGATCCAGGGGGCCAGGCGCATCCACTCCCACCAGATCCAGGGGCCAGGCACACCCACTCCCACCAGATCCAGGGGGCCAGGCACACCCACTCCCACCAGATCCAGGGGGCCAGGCACGCCCACTCCCACCACATTCAGGGGGCCGGGCGTGACCACATCCACTCATATGTGCCTATCAGAGGGCCAGCTGCTCAACTCTGGCAGAAGTCAAGGAAGATTCTGAGGCGAGAGGGGCTCTGGGCTGGGTATCAAGGAAACATGAACATACACCTGGCAGGAGGGTCCAGGCCATCACAGGCCAGCAGTGGGCAATGGCATAATGAATCTATGGGAGCCCCAAGGATTCTAGGGCAGCCAGAGGAACCTGCACACGGGGCAAGGAGCAGAACACAGAGTCCGGGGCCTGCCTGGGGGACATGGTGAGTGGAGGGTTCTGAGAGGACCAGGACTTGAAGGCGCCTGTGGAGGTGAAAGCACTGAGGGCACCCAGGATGACAGGCACTCTGGAGCGCACCGGACAAAGCCTTACTGGTTTGGTATGGAGAGTTCTCTGATAGCCAGTAAGAAAACAAGAAGTAGGCCCCCCAAAAATAAGCAAAGAATTGAGTGACAATTCACAAAAGAAGAACTACAAACGCCCCCAAAGGAAATTACACAAAGAAATTCAACGTAAAAAGCCTCTGACATTCTTCCCATTTGGTCTGGCACACTGCAAAGCTGGTGTCTGTGGGTCTGCAGCGATGACATACCATCACTGTGAGTTCTATCCCAACTTCATGGCAAACAACTTGGAGACATGAATCAAAAAGCTTACAAATACATAATCTTTTTTTAAGACTCCACTTGAAGACAAAATTAAGTGCACAAGCATGTATCTAGAAGGACCTAGCTTTTGCAACAACAGAAAAGTAGGAGCAACCAACCTGTCTACCTGCAAAAGAGTGGCTGCAGGGCACGCCCGGGTGGCATAAATGATCTACCCTGAAGCCAGCAAGAGACTTCCCGATGCCCAAATGAGGCTGTATTAGAATCATCCAGGAGATTTCTTAAAAGACAGTCTGCACACCACCCCATACCTATGGAACAGGACCTGAAAGGCATAGAACCAGGGCATGTACGTCCTGCAAAAGTGCCCCCTCCACACCACCAGCACCAAGTGCTTCTGCGTGAATCCCTGCTTCAGGACCAGCGGCTGCAGAGCACTTGTAGCTACTGACTTTGAAAAATATTTACATAGGCTGGGCGCAGTGGCTCAAGCCTGTAATCCCAGCACTTTGGGAGGCCGAGACGGGCGGATCACGAGGTCAGGAGATCGAGACCATCCTGGCTAACACAGTGAAACCCCGTCTCTACTAAAAAATACAAAAAACTAGC
>NW_016810868.1:398288-444764 GCF_001698545.2 Rhinopithecus bieti
AGAGGAGAGGAGAGGGGAGGGGAGGGGAGAGGAGGGGAGGGGAGGAGTGGACAGGAGTGGAGGGGAGGGGAGAGGAGAGGAGCTGGCTAAGAATTTCTTAAACATAAATAGAGGTCAAACCAAAGATCCAAGAAGCTCAGTGAAACAGCGAAACCTAAACAAAATAAACACCGAAAAAGCAAAATAAAACAACAAAACCCATCACACTTAGGCACATCATTTTCAAACTGCTGAAAACCGAAGAAAATACTGGTGGCAGACAGAGAAAGAGACATACTGTATGCAAAGGAGCAGAGACAGGAAGTTCCGCCAGCATCTCATCACACACTATGCAGGCCGCACTGGAGTAGCCTCTCTAAGGGCTGGGGGTGGGGAGCTGCCAACCCAGAATTCTATATTCCTGGAAGTAAGTCTCTTTGATAAATTAAGGCAAAAGAAGAACTTTTTCAAACAAACAAAAGCTGAGAGAATTTATTTTCAACAGCCTTGTGCCACCAAAAAAAAAGTTATTGAAAAGTCTTTAGATATAATATAATAATACCACGAAGACAGAAATTTGGATACAAAGGAATAAAGATCTCTGGATATGTTTAAGATGAAGGTTAAACTATTCTTATGTTTAATCAAACTAAAAAAAAATACTTAAAGCAAAAATAATAGCCAATATACTGTAGGGTTTTAGCATATGTAAAATTAAAATGCAGAAACAAGATACAAGACAGGATTGGACCATACTGTTGTAAGATTCTTATACCGTATGTTAGTGTGGTATAATGAATTGTTGGAGGGAGACTGTGATAAATTAAAGAGGTGTATTGTACACTCCAGGGGAACCACTCAAAACATTAGAAAACAGTGCAAATAATAAAGCCAATATTAAAATAAATTGGAATCACAAAAAATTTAAATTCAAAAGAATGCAGAAAAAGGCTGCGCGTGGCACCTCACGCCTGTAATCTCAGCACTTTGGGAGGCCGAGGTGGGCAGATCACTTGAGTTCAGGAGTTCGAGATCAACCTGACCAACATGGGGAAACCTTGTCTCTACTAAAAATACAAAAAATTAGGCGGGCGTGGTGGTGGCCACCTGTAATCCCAGCTACTTGGGAGGCTGAGGCAAGAGAATCACTTGAACCTGGGAGACAGAGACTGCAGTGAGCTGAGACCCCGCCACTGCACTCCAGCCTGGGAAACAAGAACAAAACTGTCTCAAAAAAAAAAAAAAAAAACCACACACAACACAGAAAATGAAGAAAAAAGGAGCAACAGATGGTATAAGTGGAAGAACTATTAAGATGTTAGCCTGCAATCCAGCTATATTAATAGTTACATTAAATGGAGATAATCTAAATATATCAACAAAGGGACTGTGATGCAGTCATGTCTCACAAAACATCACAGTGTGTTCTAGGAAACGTGTCACTGGGTGATTGCTGTGTTTGAACATCACAGGCTGTACGTGCACGAGCCTAAATGGTGTCGCCCACTCCACACTCAGGTTACGATACCCAACATTGCTCCTGGCCTACAAACTTGTACAAACACGACTGTACTGAATATTGCAGGCAGCTGTAGCACAACAGGAAGTATATGTACATCTAAACATATCTGATCACAAAAACTGTGCACTAAAAATACAGAACAGGTTGAACATCCCAAATCCAAACATCTGAAAACCAAAATTTTCCAAAATCCAAAATTTTCTGAGGGCCAATATGACGTTCAACAGAAATGTTCATTGAGGCATTTTGGATATCAACTTTTTTATTTGTTTTGAGATGGAGTCTTGCTCTGTCGCCCAGGCTGGAGTGCAGTGGTGAGATCTTGGCTCACTGCAGTCTCCACCTCCCGGGTTCAAGCAATTCTCCTGTCTCAGCCTCCCAAGTAGCTGGGATTACAAGCTCCCGCCACCACACCCCGCTAATTTTTGTATTTTTGGTAGAGACGGGATTTCCCAATGCTGGCCAGGCTGGTTTTGAACTCCTGACCTCAAGCGATCCACCCACCTCAGCCTCCCAAAGTGCTGGGATTACAGGTGTGAGCCACCAGGCCCAGCTATCAGATTTTTGAATTTGGGATGCACAACTGGTTAAGTATAATGCAAATATTCCAAAATCCAAAACACTTTTGGTCCCAAGCATTTTGAGTGATACTCAACCTGTACTGTAACCTTATCAGACCACTTTCATAGATACAGTCCATTGTTGACTGAACACTGTTACGCAGTACATGACTATATTAGATAAAAGAGCAAAACCACCAGGCATGGCGGCATCTCCAATCTCAGCTACTCAAGAGGCTGAGGCAGGAGGATCGCTTGAGTGCAGGAGTTTGAATCTGCACTGAGCTCTGGCTGCACCTGCACCACTGCACTCCAGCCTGGGCAACAGAGTGGGACACTGTCTCTAAAAAATAAAAGTAGGCTGGGCATGGTGGCTCACACTTACAATCCCAGCATTGTGGGAGGCCAAGGCAGGTGGATAGCTTGAACCCAGTAGTTTGAGACCAGCCTGTGGAACATAGTGAGATACCATCTCGACAAAATAAAAATACAAAAAATAAGCTGGGTGTGGTGTTGCATGCCTGTAGTCCCAGCCACTCGGGAGGCTCAGCTGGGAGAATCACCTGAGTCCCAAAGGTGGAGGCTGCAATGACAGCCACTGCATTCCAGCCTGGGTGTCCAAGTGAGACCCGGTCTTGAAAAATAAAGTAAAATTTTTCTTTATTAAAAGAGCAAATCCAACTACATGCTGTCTGTCTACAAGAAAGCCACTTTAAATTTAAAGACAGAGACAGACTAAAAGTAAGAGGGTAGAAAATGATGTACCATGCAAACATTAATCAAAAGAAAGCTGAGTAGCGATGTTAATTGTCAGACAGCACAGCCTTTGAAACAAAACAGGTAGTTTTTGGTTTTTTTTTGTTTTTGTTTTTGTGACGGGGTTTCGCTCTGTCGCCCAGGTTGGAGAACAGTGGCACAACTGAGGCTCAGTGCAGCTGTCGCCTCCCACGCTCAAGCAGTTCTCCTGCCTCAGCCTCCCAAGTAGCTGGGACTACAGGCGCCACCACCACAAGTGGCTGATTTTTGTATTTTCAGTAGAGATGGTGTTTCCCCATGTTGGCCACAATGGTCTCAAACTCCTGAGCTCAAGCGATTGGCCCGCTTCAGCCTCCCCAAGTGCTGAGATGACAGGCGTAAGCCACCGTGCCTGGCCTGAGACGTGTCTCTCTATAAAACCATTCCAGTGAACAATGAATAATAAATGATAAAATCAGCACCATTTTGAAACCTCCAATGAATAAACAACAAATGCAGGTGTTAAGCATCAGCTGCTGCCGATATCAGAGAAAGTGAGACAGCCAGGCAGCATGGCCCTTCATTTTGGGCTAAACCCACCCCACGCTCCATCTTACAAAGGGGCCAAACTTGTAAGACTGTTTAATTTTTTTTAAGAGATGGGGTTTCGTCATGTTGCCCAGGCTGGTCTTGAACTCCTGGGCTCAAGCAATCCTTCTGCCTCGACCTCCCATTTTACAGACATGAGCTGCTGCACCCGGCTTTGGCAGGTTTTGTAAGAAACACAGAGGAACCTGCTGAATTGCAGCCTAAGTGTGGAATTCACAGAACCCAAATGATGGGAGCCTCAAAGCTTCCAACGGCCTGGGTTGTTCAACAGATATATTGAAAGAAAAAAAGGGGAACAACACAGAAATTGAAGGACAGATGGGCAGCGGTGCTGCAGGTGAAGCTACAAACCGAAAGGGTGAACCTGCCCCCAGAAGTGGGGGCTGTGGGAATCGGGACAGAGGCCGCTGGGCGGGGCCGCCAGGGAAGAACACGAGCAGGGACAGGCTGGGGGAGAGGTGGAGGGGGAGGGGTGAGGGAGGGGTGGAGGGGAGGGGTGAAGGGGAGGGGGAGGGCGAAGAGAAGGGAAGGTGAAGGGGGGGGGTGAAGGGGAAGGGGTGGAGGGAGGGTGAACGGGGAGGCGGGTGGAGGGGGGAGGGGTGAAGGGGAAGGGGTGGAGGGGGGGGGTGAAGGGGAGGGTGGAGGGGGAGGGGTGAAGGGGAGGGGCTGGAGGGGAAGGTGAGGTAAGGTGAAGGGGAAGGGGTAGGGGGGGAGGGGCGGAGGGAGCGGAGAGGCCCGGGGTCAGACTCCCCTTCTCCACCTTGGCAGTGTTTACCAGAGCTCAGCTGAAGTAGGTTTGTTCAGCCCAATGTGTGTTTTGTATGGTCTTCAGGATCTACGTTTAATTTAATTTAATTTAATTATTTTGAGTTTTCTATCCAAAAAATAAGTCAGAGCCCAAGGGATCTGTTTAATTTTACACACAAAAAAAGCTTACTGCACACTGAATACAGAGAAGACCATGAGTTCTTAAGAACGGTAAGGGAGAAAGGAAGGTGGAGAGCGACAGAGAGAAGCAAAATCAAGCCCTCTGGATACCACTAGAGGCTGTCAGAGCACCCATTCATTACTCTGCAAAGACAAGTAGCTATTTATTCTGCCAATCCCGGCCGAAGCTTGTTTCAGAGATACCAACCAGCCCTAGCAGATGTGGGGAAAGTCTTCCATACCAAAGAATTCCAGCCTGTACTTGCAGGAGGAATGACAGAACGGCAGAATCACCACTTTGCAACTTTGAATGAAACAATGGATGCAGGCAGTGGTCACCAAGGACGGTGCGGCCTTCTGGCGGACAGGCAGCCGCCTCAGGAACCCAGAGCCCTCTCAGCACCACTCCCAGCACACGAACTTCCACAGCATTCTCGCCAGAATTAAATAGTCAAATAAAAATCTTAGGTGCTTGAATGTAAACCAATTCTTTGGATCTAACTTTCAGGCTATAGGAACTAAGGCAAATGACTTAATACAAGAAGATTACAAGGTAAGTCCAGAATCTGGAATCCAGATTCTTTCAGCCAACAGCATGGCAAATGGGAAGAAGTGGGGGAACAGAGAGAATGTTCTGGGTAAAAAAAACACAAATGACTTAAGAGACATTGCAGCAGATTGATTTAATGAGTGGAACCAGTTTGGATCCAAAAAAAAAAAAAAAAAGTAACAGGCATTTTGTCAACAGACCTTTGATCGTGGACTAGGTACTAAATAATAACAGGAAACTGTTATTTTGTCACATGTGAAAAGCATGCTGTTATGTGAGAAGAATGGTCCCTTTTTGATGTCAATAAAAACATGCTGCGCTATTCAGTAGTAAAATGGGGTTTGCTTTAAAATAGTAAGTAGTTCAAATCCAAGACAGGAGGGTAGAGCAGAGAACGCTGGTGACAGAGGAGGCCGAGTCGAGGATTCCGAGCTAACTGCACCCTCACTTCTCACTATGGAAAGTTCTTTTAAAACAAGCGAGGGGCTCTGCGGAGGGGCCGAGTGTGGCGGGACATGCAGCAAGTGACATGAACACTCAGGGCTGGGAAAAGCCGTTGCATGGGGAGCCCGCTGGGCACATGCGCCACAGGCGAGAGGCGCTGAAGCAGACAGCGCCTAGCCAGCCTGGGGTGAGACAGAAGCAACACCGGTGTCGAAGTCTGAGTAAACGCACGTGCACTGGAAACGTGGAGATATAGACAGTGAAGCCACAGGGAACCATGTGTCAAATGGGGCCAGACTCCACTACACCCTGCCTAACACCTATGGAGAAGAGGAGGAGGAGGAGAACCAGTGGTTCTCAAAGTGTGGTCCCTGGACCAGAAGCATCAGGAAAAACGGGGAACACTTTAAAAAGCAAAATCCCAGCCAGGCCAGACCTGCTGAATCAGAAACCCTGGCCATGCAAACAGGCACCAGGGTGAGGGCTGTGAGCGAAACTCACTGGCCTGTTACAGGGCTCTGCCCGCTCCCCCCGGGTGCTGCCTGTGCTCCCTGACACAGCGGTCGGGCCTGACCTTTGGAAGGAAGCTCCCATTCCTGCCTTCCCCACAGCAGGCCGCCGAGTCTGGAGCCACCACTTGGCCTCTCTCACAGGCCTCAGCTGTACCACCGGGGCGATGGCCGATGCTGCACAGGCTGCTGTGAGACCTGGAGGAGCTCCCTATGGAAAAGGCTTGGAATGATGCCCGGCATTACTATGTGAATGGTTGTCCTGTTCATAGTCCACTTACTTCTACAATGTGCAGCTACGACTCAATAGTCGAGTTGAAGATGGATCCGCTGGCCAGTAAGACCAGGAAACTCACTGAAGCAACAGCCTGACACACCCCTCAGGAAGCAGACAATACTAATGGCCACGTGCTGACTTCGGCCACAGCAAATGCAAACCCGGGGCAGCCAGACACCTGAGCAGTGTCACTGCACGTGGTGCCTCTCGGCCTGGTGCCAACAAGCCTCCTGCTCGGACCCTCACCATGGCCAGCCATGGTCACGAGGCTCTAAGGGCTGAAAGAAATCTTGTTAAAAAGAACTGGAGAAATTCTCAGAAAACATTAATTCCGTCTGTGCTCTGCCTATTCCCCTCTCCTGTCCCAGAGGCAGCAGAGATGGGGCGTGTTGAACCCTCTGAGTCTGTGATGCCCAGTGAAAGGAGAGAGGCGGCCGAGGCCCAGCCCTTGCGGGGCCTGCCCTGCAGGGAACCACAGTTCTGGGCAGTTCCAGGCCCCCCTTGGTGTGACTCTCCTCCATCTACTCACTTTGTTTATAGCAAGGTAGGAGAAACCTTGTCAAAATCATGATCATAAAAGAGAAACACAACAGGCCATTTTCATTCAAAGAATTTGTCTACACAATCCTCCTTTTTAAGAAGCTCTAGACCTGTGTTTCATCATCTGCCGTGATTTCACTGCTGGGATCTGCTTGATTGGTTTTGTGCAGAACCCACTCAGGCTCCCTCCCTGGCCATGCAGCACAACTCACTCAAGGGGGCTGTCAGGGGGCCACTGCTGGGCTGCGCTTTCTCACTCACTTCTCGTGGCTACTTTAAATGAAAACAAACGTGCTTACTTCATGGTCCACGCTCTCGGTAGCCATGCACTGGTTGTTGGCCAGAGTGGTGATCTCTCGGCTCTTCGGTGTTTCCATCCGGCAGCTGCAGAGAGGCACTTCCTGGAGGCCGTCTGTCTCCAGCACATCTGGACCGTTGGCCAACCCTAACGTCACACAGACACATGTCAGCTCATGTAATCCTGACCTCAAAAGAATCATCTAGAAAGTGATCGGTTATGGAGTCTCAACAGTGATCTCACACGCCAGGAAATGAAAGCAATGCAGTTGATTACCGAGGCACAAACAGCCCTGCACGGGGCTGGGATGGCCACCACCTGGGCAACATGAAGGCGTGGCCTGTGCCTCCCCAGCTAACAAACCCCCTGCCAGGGTCTCAAGAGGCACCTATTAACCTGTGTTCTCAGGACCCAGGACACAAGTTCCAAAGCCAGAGGCTGGTACCTCTGGCAGTAGCGCCTAAATATTTTGTTTTTCAAACAAAAGAGCATTCACTGCCCTTTAAGACCTTGTTTTCCTGCTTGGTTTTAGAATGGCAACCACACAAAAAAAATCAGTTTGGAAGGTTTTAATAACGGTTCGTCTATTATCTAGAATTCCACTCACCTACTACAATAGTCCAAAGAGCCCATTTATTAGCCTGAAAGAGGAAAGCACCAGGGAAAACAAGGGAAGAAACTAGAGTAGAATTAGAGCTCAACATGTGGCTGACAATGACGGCATCGTCCACAGGGAAGGCTGCAGCAGGGCTGTGGTCAGGCAGGCGGCCTTGGGCCCGTCCCAGCACAGCCAGGACTGGTGCCCCCATGCCCTGCCCCCAGCCCGGGGTGGGAGAGACCAGCAAGGCCAAGGCTGTTGAGCGGCAGGGGCAGGGGTAGAGGGCAGCCGCCAGGAAGACCCTCAAGCTTGGCAAGTAGCTACAGTGGGTGCCGCTCCCAAAGAAAGCAAGATCGCATTTCACGTTTTCTTTCTTGTTAAACAGTCAAAGCAGAAATAGAAGGTGAATCAGTGTCTCAAATACTCACTATTGCCTCTCTTAATTAAAAATAATTAACTCTTGGCTGGGCGCAGTGGCTCACGCCTGTAATCCCAGCACTTTGGGAGGCCAAGGCAGGCGGATCACGAGGTCAGGAGATGGAGACCCTCCTGACAACATGGTGAAACCCCATCTCTACCAAAAAAAAAAAAACAACAAAAATTAGCTGGGCATGGGGCACGTGCCTGTAATCCCTGCTACTTGGGAGGCTGAGGTAGGAGAATCACTTGAACCAGGGAGTCAGAGGTTGCAGTAAGCCGAGATCCTGCCACTGCACTCCAGCCTGGTGACAGAGTGAGTCTCTGTCTCAAAAAATAAAAATAAAATTTAAAAACTCTTATTTTCACATCTAAAAATATAGTGTTAAAGTCAATTAAAATGGACACCAGGACTAAAGAATCCTTGAACAGACAAAGCCAGTTGAGCCAAGGAGGCCATCTCGGCCTTGCTTGATTTGAAAACAAAGGTTATCGTGGGCTACTTCTTGCAAATGTCTACAGTAAAGAAAAATAAAACTTAAGCTCTACCATTCAGAAGCAGCCAACCAATCTCTAGAACTAAAGACTTTCCAGCAGGGACAGAACAAACGAGGAAACTGTGTCATGAACCAGTTGGGTGTTTTCCTGGCTTTACTTCCATGTTCACCCTAAAAATCCTTCCCCTAGTGTTTCCTCAGTGCAGCTCCCAACACGCTTCTGGTTTGGAGCTGCCCGGTTCATGAATCGCTGCTCAAGGAAACCCTTTAAAACCTGCACTGCGCCTTAGTACATCTTTTAACAACACCCACACTGAGTCACCCACAGCTGCTTCTGTTTGTCTCCAGCCCATTTGGAATCTGATACTGGTCATGGCCAGGAGAGAATCCAAATCTGTGCAAAGAGCCAATAACCATGTGAACAGCCCACGCTGCCATCAAGGACTCTCTATGCCGGAGGCACCGACTCCAACACAGAGGTGATTCCTAATCATGTGCTGCCCGAGGTCCCAGCCTCGCCTCCGGATCACCCGTACACCTAAAGACCGGGAAAACGATGAGGTGAAACTTGAATTAGAATCACTACAAGTTTAAAGCTGGGCAGGCCTCTGAGATGATCCTGCTCAGCAACCAGATTTTTAAAAGGAGAAAACGGACACAAACTACACAAAGCTGTGAGACAACTGTCCTACCACAGGGCCGGCCGAGAGCTGCTGAGAGGCTGCAGTGAGATAGGTGAGAACCCAGGGCCTACATGCTTGGATAACGATGCTGTGGCTCAGACAACTCCGTGCAGGTGGAGTGTTTCTGTCCCTCAAGCAATTAACCTCCACCAAGCTCTGGCTCTCCCGCCCCAGCCCACGTTGCCATGGTTACAGGCTCCTGGCCTCTCCCAGGCTCAGACCCTCTGCCTCCTGTCGCTGCTGGGTGACATCGCCATTCAGCCTCAACAAGGCAGGCCCAAGAGCAAGGCAACGGGGAAAGAGACGAATGCATACAGAGAGGACTTTGGATCTTCATATTCTTCTTGGCCTAAGGCTCAAGCCTGGACCCCCTGAACCACAACCAGAGGCATCACCTGCCCCCATTTACCCGCTCAGCACACTCCACAGGCCAATCGCACCTATCCCATCTGAGATGCACATCACCCAGGTCTCCCAGAGCCCCAGATCCCGTCCAGCACCCCTTGACCACCGCCTCCCTCTGGGGTCCCAGGCCACATGGCCAGCAACAGCACAGTGGGCACCACCTCCTGTCTCTTCTACGCACTGATGGTCTACATCGAAAGCACGACTGAACAGGCCGATCGCTGACTGACCAATCGCTGCTGATAAAACAGGTAAATCAATTTTGG
Source organism: Rhinopithecus bieti (assembly GCF_001698545.2). Lineage (NCBI taxonomy): Eukaryota > Metazoa > Chordata > Mammalia > Primates > Cercopithecidae > Rhinopithecus > Rhinopithecus bieti. The sequence goes on from NW_016810868.1 coordinate 408,105, forward strand.
GAGGTCAGTTATAAAATGTCACACAAGCCGAGGAGCCCCTACTCATTGCTGTTTCTCCTCCAGCTCCATGTTGGCTCTCGCCCTTCTGGCCCTGATGCTCGGCACCATCCTTCCTTTATAGCTACCTTCCCCCGACCTTACCGGAGACAGCAGGTACACACTGACAGCTGGAAGAACCCTCATGTGCCAGCTCCCTGTCTCCTGCCACTCAGCAGGCCCAAGGGCACCACAGCAGGAGGCGATTTGATAAAATGAAATACTATTTACTACTTTAAACCATGTAACTTACTGAGACCCCCGAATCTAAAAGCAAGTATAGAGCTGGGACACTCAGTGTTACACTCTGTGGAGAAAGCAAGCGTGGGGCGACCATGCGCAGGACTTGGTGATACTTGAAGGGGGTTTCTGCTCCATTTGGTGCAAGAAGAGGAAAAGATATCAGGTTTCCATGACAGACAAGCCTAAGATTTCTACCTTAAGCTAAAGATGTGATTTCCTAGGTGAGTTACATAGGTGACTCAAACCACTCTCAGTGTTCAAAACCCTAAAAAGCTAGTTATCTGTCATTTTTAAATGGCCCATTAAACCCCCTACAGTAGTCTGCAATGCCACACCAGCAAGATCTGTGTGGAATGTAAATAATATAAGATTTCCATTTCCTCCGCATCATGCTTCAAATAAATCTTCCCAGATAATCAAATAGCTATTAGCTACTTTTCACTCACATAAGGTTTCTAAGTGGCTTAAAAAGAGAAAACAACTGATAGAAAGTGTGAGAACTGACAACTTCTGGCACAACAACTCCCAACAGAAGCCGTTGATTCACCTGTGATTTCGAGGTACAAAAATACACTAAATACGAATATTCCATGACAGAATATGTGTCAGAGCTCTCAGCTCAACACTGACCAGGGACTTATTTCAGCCAATCAGAGACACCTTATTCAACAGTACATCCTTGTGTGTCCTGAGAGGCCACCGGGGAGGAAGGGTAGACGGCCATGGGCAATCCTCCACGGAGCACGCCTGACCTGTGGAGGGAGACGACCGCCACGCTGGGCCTTGCTTGGGCTTTGCCAGTTTACTCTTAGAGGGTTTCCGTAATTTCTGTTTTTTCACTTGCACACTGGGACACAGCAGACGCACCCCGTCCTGTCTACACCTCACCTGGAAGTGATGCCGTTAACCCAATCTTCTACTAGTGTCCACCAGGGGGCATCGTGCTAATATAGAGGAAGGAGCCCAGAAGACAAAGGACCAAGATGGTGCCCAGTCTCAGTTACACCACCACATTCACCTTCTGCTTGTGAAGACAGAATTCCTTTGACGCGGAGATCCAGGGAGTCCAGAGAAACTTCCATGTACCCTGTGCTGTCTCCTGGTGCCGTCTGCTCACCGCTTCCTGAAGATGACTTATACGACTCAGAACCTAGGTATGAAAGGCACACACATCAGACACCATGCACCCAGGCGGCTGCACCCACCCACACACGGGGCAGCAAGGCTGGGGCCCCAGAAAATGGACTACTTCTAATTAATCCATTTAAAACCACAAGCTGAAACCCACTATTGTTTAGGCCACTCCAGTTTCACTATCATTTTCTCTCTTGCATATTATTGTGCTGATTCCCCCTTTTAGACATAATATTCATGGGGGAGGAGAGAAGCTGTATAGACAAAAACAAAGGCACCAACATGTCGGTACATCTTTCTCTGTAACTATCCCAACTACACAAAAGCTATCAAAGAAACAGATAAAATATGGCAGTCACATGTTGTGGATTATTTTTACATAAAATAGAAACACCTAACTTGCAGATTTGAAAGATCAGATGTAAAGTAGCTAAAGAGATGGCCTAAGGTGCCGTGTTGCAGGCAAATCTGTGTCCAAGAGAAAGCACTGCCCACCCAGGTGTCGTGGCTGATGCCCAGGGAGGCTCCCGGAAAGGGTCAATGTTGACCCCAGTAGACACGGGAGGCTCCCGACACCCACAGAAGGTGCCAGGGAGCAGGGTACTATGAGAGGGACCAGTGACCCTAGGCTGGCAGCGAGGGCAGTGGGGGGTGCAAACACTTCTGTGGGCTCCCCTGCCCTCAAGGACACATGAGTGGTGGCCAGGCCAGCCTGTCCACACTTCCCAGGAGGGCCAGAGAAAGATACACAAAATTGGGTGTTTGCAATCACAAGAGCATTTCACCGAGGAGGCCTATGATAGTGTGTACCTATACCAGGTAATATCCAACTCTGTCCAAGGGCAGATGGTCACATTTCACAGCCAAGCTTCTAGGGACTAGTCACCAATCTTATTTCATTCACTGGAAATAAACGAACACTAGCACAGAGAGGTATGGTAACCAGTCTTTTTTTTTTTTTTGAGACGGAGTCTCGCTCTGTGGCCCAGGCTGGAGTGCAGTGGCCGGATCTCAACTCGCTGCAAGCTCCGCCTCCCAGGTTCATGCCATTCTCCTGCCTCAGCCTCCCGAGTAGCTGGGACTACAGGCACCCGCCACCTCGCCTGGCTAGTTTTTTGTAACTTTTAGTAGAGACGGGGTTTCCCTGTGTTAGCCAGGATGGTCTCGATTTCCTGACCTTGTGATCCACCCGTCTCGGCCTCCCAAAGTGCTGGGATTACAGGCTTGAGCCACCTTGCCCGGCCGGTAACCAGTCTTTTCATTCAAGCCACATGCTCCACCTAGATCTTAGACAGACAGGAAAAGTCAACCACCTTTGAGAAATCACCATCATCAACTTGAAGAACAGGAGTACACTTTGTATAGTTTTAAACGAGAAGAAGATTTAAAAAAAATTTGTAAAGAAATAAAATTCAAACTCCTCTGTGAATATTTAAAAGCACACATTTTGCACATTACATCCAAGATGACAAAGATGAAATCTCTAACCCAAAAACAACTTTCAGCCTTGGCTCTAAAATGCTTTTGTTGGCCAACAATAAAAGCCACATCTGGTGTTATGATCTGAATCAATAAACTGAGGTGAAGAGAAATGTAACTGAAGGACCACACGCAGCTCCCGGGGGGCTCACACATCCTCTACCCTCAAACGCCAGGAGCCTCCATGGTGACTGCCTCACTCCCCAGGCCTCCCACAACCCTCTCCGTTTCAGGGGACGACTGCCTCCCCAACATCCAGTTAACAGACCTATTCTACGCTGGGGAATCCAGATTAGCAAAAATCACTGTGAAGAACAACAAAGTGCTGCCACTCGGTGACAATGGTATAAGGATAAACAAATAAATAAATGAAACAGACTGGAATGTCCAGGAACAGCCCACACACTGAATGTCAACAGCGGGAGAAAAGTCAACTTGAGCAGCAGTGCCTATGGCAACCGCACATCCACTGCCAAGAAGAGGCCTGCACCACAGCTCACTCAAACATTAGTGCAAAATGAACCTGTTAGATGCCAAGAAGAAAACATGGGACAAAACCTCTGTGACCTGGGTCTGTCAAAGATTTCTTAGAGCATGAAAGTATGAATCACAACGTAAAATAACTCCTAACTTGGACTTCAAGAAAATCTTAAAAACTTTTGCTCTTCTAAATATAGCATTAAGAAAATGAAAAGGCAGGTCATAGACTAGGTACAAATATATGCAAAGCATCCACCTGATAAAAGACTTGTATCCAGAATATTTAAAAAGCTCTTTTAACCCAATGAGAAGAAAAACAACCAGATTTTAAAAGTGAGCAAAAGATGTGAATAGACATGTTTCGAAAAAAATAAATGAAGGCTAAAATGTACAGTCTCATTACTCATTAGGTAACAGCATTGCAACTATAGTAAAACACCAGTGCACACCCACAGATCCAATGAAATTAAAAAGACTAACCCTAACAAGTGCTGGTGCAGACAGAGGGGAACTGGAATGCCTGTGTGTTGTGGGGACCTAAAACAGGACTAGTGCTTGGAAAACAGCCTGGCAGCTTCCTGAAGAGCTGAACACATGCCACTCTACTCAGCCATTCCACTCCCAGATATCTAACCAAGATCTAGGAAAGCACCTGTTCAAAAAGACTTGCACACAAATGTTCACGGCTGCTCAATTTCTAGCAGCTCAAGGCTGGAAAGAGCCCAAAGCCCATGGACAGATGAATGGACAGATAAGACTGTGGGGCAGCCTCACAATGGGACACTTCTCAGCAATGGACAGGAACAAACTCGTGGCCATTTGACAGCCCGGCAACTCAAAACAGTTATACTCAGAGAAGCCAGATGAAAAACAACTGCACAGTACCATCTATATAAAATTCTACATAACACTAACCAATAAGCAGAAGCAGAGCAGACCAGGGGCTGCCTGGGGGCAGGGAAGGGGCCAGGTTATCAAGGGGCAGGAGGGACCCGGGGTGACAGAGGTGCTCATGGCACTGATCATCTAACTGTGGTGATGGATTCAAGGTCATAAACGCATTAAAACTTGTCAAATTGTGTAATTTACTTCTGTACATTTTATTGTATGCCAAGTGTACCTTGGTTAAGCTGAAAACAAAAATGGCCCTTGGCACCCTAAAACTCCTGCATCCCTCTGGGTTTGAGGGAATTTCCTTCCCACATTCACGCTGTGATTCACAAAGTCCCTCTGGAACAGGAGACTCTGACGGAGGCGCAGGTGCCTCACCGAGGGGCCGCTTCCTGCACACAGCGTGGGAGCTAACCATGCAGGCCACAGGCTCCAGTCACCCACACAGGCAGCAAAGGATACACCTCCGTTCAACATTCAACAGTGAAGTCGGGGTCGGGCGTGGTGGCTCACACCTATAATCCCAGCACTTTGGGAGGCCAAAACAGGCAGATCGCTTGAGCTCAGGAGTTCGAGACCAGCCTGGCCAACATAGCAAAACCCCATCTCTACCAAAAAAACACACAAAAATAAGCTAGGCATGACGGCACACGCCTATAGTCCCGGCTTCCTGGGGAGATGAGGTAGGAGGATCGCCTGAGCCCAGAAGGTGGAAGCTACAGTGAGCTGAGATCGAGCCACTGCACTCCAGCCTGGGTAACAAAACCAGATCCTGTCTCGGAAAAAAAACATTTTTAAAAAACAACAGTGGGTCGGGTGTGGTGGCTCACGCCTGTAATCCCAGCACTTTAGGAGGCTGAGACGGGCAGATCACGAGGTCAGGAGATCGAGACCATCCTGGCTAACACGGTGAAACCCCGTCTCTACCAAAAATACAAAAAGTTAGCCCGGTGAGGTGGTGAGCACCTGTAGTCCCAGCTACTTGGGAGGCTTAGGCAAGAGAAAGGTGTGAACCCGGCAGGCGGAGCTTGCAGTGAGCCGAAATCGGGCCATTGCACTCCAGCCTGGGCGACAGAGTGAGACTCTTGTCTCAAAAAAAAAAAAAAAAAAAAAAAAACAGTGAAGTCAACATCCACTACTCTGGCCAGAAGGAAACTACTTTAGAGTTTCTCTTGAGTTTAAAAGTTTCTCTTAAAGTTTCTCTTGAAACTTTAGCGTTTCACTTGAGTTTCTCTAACAAAGTCATTGCAAACATGTTTTTAAAAAACAGTGAAGCCTTCTTTTCTAATGAAATCCTATGCACCCCAACCCCAGGTGGGCCTCCCGGCCTCATCCCCTCCCAGGCAGTCCCCGAGGTGGCCCACACCCCTATGGCATTTACCGAGGGCACCGCTGGGCTTCTTTCTACTTCTCCGCCTCCTTTTCCTGGCTGGCTTGATCCAGGGACTGTCGGTCTTTCCTTTCCTCTTGAGAAATTTCTTCTTGAGGCTGGATTCCGAACTCTGGAGAACCAAAGGGGCAGGCGTATAAACCACTGAGCACAGGCAGCTACGGAAGGCAAGAGCACTACAAGTGTTTTCTTGCAAAACAGAACACTGGCTATGTCTTGATCTTCAATTAAACAGTGAACTTAACTTGTAGACATTTTCCTGGGTCACACGCTGAAAGGCACTCCGTGCTTTTCCCTAACTATCTCTCTAAGCTCAGTCCCTTTAGAGGCAAAACAAAACAAACATAAAAGTGAAATTTATAAGTCTTATTTGAGTTTGGCACAAAACAAAAGAATAAGTAAACTGGGAGGTTCTACTCAGGAACGAAATAAATAAGCTCAGAAAAGATCCATGGCTGCTCATCAGGGTCCATTCATCTCACTCACAGGAAAAGAACAATCAAGGCTCAGTTTGCTTCAGACTCTATACCCACATCCATCACCTACACAGAGAACAAGGACAGGGGCTGTAATTAACTTGGAATATTTCAAGATGTGTTTTAAGCATCTGCTTCTAAAATCCGGACGCAGCAAGGGCATCCGGGGCACAGGCCACACGGGGTGCACAGCAGGCGCCCCCACCCCTCCACAGGAGGCCACGTGAAGGCCACAGTGGGCAGAGGGACATTTAAGGTAGGCTCAGCGGCAGCACGCGGGCCTCGCCGACCAACTGAACGTGTCCCTGCACAAGGGCTGTTGCTGGGCAGCCTTCTGTCCTGAGTCGGGTCCCACGTGAGGACGGACCGGGAGCCCTGTCTACAGCACACACAGCCCCAGCTCCCCGGTGCTCCCCGCACAGCAAAACTTTTGGGAAGAAGTTGTGCAAGCGCCACACCCAAAGTTGCTGCTGCTAGAAATTTAGTTGCCCCTCTGCCACCCAAAGACAGACCTCTTCATCACCAAACACCATGGCCCCTGTGTCCTCCTCCCACTCGCTGGTGTGATGCGCCCACACCGTGGGCCACTTCTCCTGTTTCAGAGCATTTCCCCATTCATGTGACCCAAACCTGCTGAGTTTTCTCCCCATGGCACAGAGAGCCCCTCCTCAGATGCAGGAGCCAACTTCTCCTCCCCTGTGGAACCCTCACAGGCTGGGGGCTTCCTGAGGCTCCATCGTGGGGACTCACTGCTCTTCCCCATTTCCAGCCCCCCATTCCCGCAGACCAGGGTGCACAACTCCGACCTGAACCCTCCTCCAGGAATAACAGGCTTCAGTAGGGACGGAGCAGAACCCCTCTTCCCTCCTGTCCTCACCACCAGAAAGTTCTGTCCATTCTACCTGGAAACACCTCAAATCCAGCCCTTCCTTCTTGCACATCAGCCAATGCAGCGGAATCCCCAACAGCTGTCCTTGCTACTGGCTCCCACCACACCCTCTCCCTCTGAGAGCCTCCAAAGGCCCCTCAGCTCCCCTCGACCCAGCACGCAGCCGGCGCAGCCCCGTGCCAGGCCCAGTCCTGTGCTGCAGCTCTGCACGGCGTCTTTCTCATGAGGCTTTGCCAGGGACAGGACCCATCTGTGGCCATCACCATGACCAGCTCCAAGCACATGTGTGAGTGCTCAGGCAACAAGGGTTGGGTAAAGGACTGAAGGACGCTGGTGTCTTTGCATCTCCTCTACTTCAGCACAGACGCAGAAGGAGGCGCTGGGGATTACCAGGTCAGACTCGTCACCGCCTTCCTCCTCCTCCCCGGTGTCCACGGACTCCTGCTCCTCCTCAGACTCCCCGTCCATCTGATCAGCCACACAGTCGAAGCGGGAACCCAAACAGAAAACAGAAACCAATTACATCCTTTAGTGGCAGATGACGGATCCAAAACAAACCTCGAAACGTGCCCTGGCTGTTCACACCGGAGACGCTCGCGGGGTGGGGGCACTGCCAGCCTGCTCCAGCCCTGGCTGGTGTGTGGGGTGACCAAGTGCTGGTCCAGGCAGGCCCAGAGGCACACTCTGAGCTTCCACTCTGCTCCCTGGTCCTGTCTCTACATCGGGACCAGAGCGTGGCTGCCCTGGTGCGGATTCATGCAAGACTCACCCGCTGGGTGCTGTATTAGTGAGGGCTCAAGTGCTCAGTGTATCTTACGAATGGGAGAATTCAATAAACAGGTCACAAAACACACAGAACAATCATAAAATGATGTTCAGAGGCCACAAAACAAGACACAGTGTGAGACCTACCCCCACACACCCATGATCCCAGTCCCATCCTCAGAGCCACCATGGCTAAGCTGCCCACGCCTCCTTCCAGTGAACGTCAAGGCAGACGTGGGCCCACAGACGACAGTGCATTTCTAGTCTGCTCAGATGGAAGGACACTCGATAGTTCTGTGAATATTATTTTCTTCTAATTAAAAATGTGTTCTGGAATTCTTTCCACACCAGAACAGACACTGCCTATTTTTTCTGCGGTATTTATCTTTTCTATAAGCACAGGCAATACACAAATAGATGTTCAGTGCAAAAGACACTGAAACCTCCGTGAGTCTCCGTCCGCCCTGTGCCTGGTGCTCCCTGGGGCGGCATGGGCTGCTCCGGCTGTGCTATTCTGCTGTTCTCTGCACTTCCCAGTGGACAGGCACCCAGGCGACTTCCCATCAAGGGTGTGTTCTACGGGCTCGACGGCTGACGCTTGTAACCCCAACACTCTGGGAGGCCGAGGTGAGTGGATTGCTTGAGGCCAGAAGTTCAAGATCAGCCTGGGCAACACAGCGAGACCCCTGTTTATCCTATCAAGTTTTTAAAGCTCCATTTTCTGATATCTCTTATTACATAAAACTTTTGAATTTTATCTGAACAAGTCAAAGGTGTCCATCTTTTCCTTCGTGGCTTCTGGGTTTGTGTCTTACACTAGAAGAACTTCCTCATTTGAGATTAGAAAAAACAGTTCCCAATATTTTTACCAATAGTTCAATATCTTGTATGGACACTTTAAGTCTACTGGAATTTGGTTTTTAAAATAATAGCCACAGTAAGATATATTTCACCTACTCTGACACTGACCCTGCAAAGTGTACGGTTCAGTGGCTTTTACTATATTCTGAGTCGTGCAGCCGGCACCACGGTCTGACTCCAGAATGGAGCCCACATTTGTTACATACCCTGACACAAGTGGGGGCTGCCTGCTCCCAAAATATTAGTCAACGGCCCAATCATAGTTATTAAAAAGTTCATGACCCCTTGTCCACTGACTTAAAACCCCGGTCTTAGCATTGACCTTTATACACACGTCACGGGCTCCCCGTCCCCCTCACTAACCGCCTCAGCGCTCCTGAGTAAGCATTCCCTCCGGCAGCCACGTCCCGTGCTCGGGTGTCCCCCCTGTGCACAGTCCCCCTACTACTCTAGAGGGTCTCCGCCTCCACCCTCACTTCAGAACCAGCAGTTTACACAAAAGTCCTGCAAGGGTCTCGATGGGAGCTGTTCTGAATTTAGAGGCAAACATGGAGAAAATAAAACAATGGATCTTCTCACTCAGACAAACAAACAACGAGTCTCTCCAGGAACTTAATTTTTAATCTTTTTCATCAGTTTCCTAGTTTTCCTTCACATTAACAAGGAGCACTCATTTTTTCTGTTAAGTTTATTTCTGGGTACTCTGGTGATATTAAGAAATTATGGCCGGGCGCGGTGGCTCACGCCTGTAATCTCAGCACTTTGGGAGGCCGAGACAGGCGGATCACGAGGTCAGGAGATCGAGACCATCCTGACTAACACGGTGAAACCCTGTCTCTACTAAAATACAAAATTAGCCGGGCGCGGTGGCGGGCGCCTGTAGTCCCAGCTACACAGGAGGCTGAGGCAGGAGAATGGCGTGAACCCGGGAGGCGGAGCTTGCAGTGAGTGGAGATCGCGCCACTGCACTCCAGCCTGGGCGACAGAGCGAGACTCCGTCTCAAAAAAAAAAAAAAAAAAAAGAAATTATAACTAACTCTTTAGGTCTGATATTGTGGTTTGTCTTTCAAAGAGTCCTTATCTTTTAAAGATCCTACTGAAATATCCACTCCAAGGCAGCCCACGTGTGGAGAACGAGGCCGAATGCTGGAGACTCCTCACCATCCTCTGTGTGTTTGTAGAGCTTGAAATTTTCTACATAGAAAATCTTTTAAAATATCCCTAGACAATTATTGATTTTACTGATAATGCTGACACCACATTTTCTAATTGGTTATTGCAGTTATACAAGAAAATAACTGGTTTTTATGTCTTGATCACATGTAAGGTCAGCTTAGTAGCTGTAATAGTTTTTGAGCTGATTTTGCTGGATGTTTCAGATGGATGAGTATATTCCCAGCAAACTCTTCTCTCCTGTCTTTTAAAATATTAATGTTTCTTTCTGGTTCTTTTCTTACAGAATCAGCAGGACGGTCAATGCTGCTGTATTCATGTCACAGGTGAAAGCAGCAGCCCCTCCTCCCTGGTTTCATGACTGACCATTGAAACGTTCGTACCCTTTTGTAAGCATTCCGATGCCTTCACTCAGCTTTCACAGGAGTTTTCACTTCGCTGGATAGTTTTCTTATTTTACAAATAAGACAGGGCAACGAAACCACCAATTAAAAGCGGACTAACAACACGGTTAAGTCCACTTCCTTCCAAAACTCTGGCAAAGCGACTTTTAAGGAAGGAACAAGAGCTTCTTTATAAGAGGCTGCTTGATCGCTGTGCATACGACAGCTGTAAGGAATCAGGCGGAAGCTGAAAACCCAAGGAGATGAGAAAGGGAAGGGGTAACCGCTGACATCAGAATTTAAAAGCAGCTGGACGCCTTGGCTCACACGGAGAATCTGGCACTTTGGGAAGCCACGGCAGGTTATCACGTGAGCCCAGAAGTTCAAGATTAACCTGGGCAACACAGCGAGAGGCTGTCGATTGAGAGGATCTCGTCTCTACAAAAAAATTAATTTAAAAAAATATTAGCTGGGCATGGTGGCGCACGCCTGTGGTCCCAGCAACCTTGGAGGCTGAGGTGGGAGGATCATTTGAGCTGAGGAGGTGAAGACTATAATAAACTACGATTTGCCACTGCACTCACTCCAGCCTGCACAACAGAGCAAGACCCCTTCTCAAAAAAAATAAATAAAGTAAACAGAGAACTTGGACTCTGATGCAGGTGAACTGAGAAGGCTGACACCCAAGTGAAACAGGAAGAGAGCAAGCCAGGAGCAGGCCAGGCTGCTTCCCGCATCTGTCCTGGGGGAGGGTAGCAGGCCAGACCAAAAGCTGCCTGTCCCCCACCCAGCAGGACACAACTCGAGACATGAGGCTCACTTATGGATTCAAGCTAAGAGGGGAGAGGGTCCAGCTCTCCCTTCACCAGCATCCAGAGTGGCTGCCGCACCCAGCTGTCAGGCAACAGGCCCCTGCAAGTGGCTTCCGAGCGGAGTGGCTACACAGGGACACCAGCGGTTTCCGTCAAAAGGCAGGTCACAAGCAGAAGGCACCATGTCGACTACACAACAAGGGCTTGTTTCCAGGCCAAAGAACCCCTACAAAACACGTTTCAAAAAGGACAAACCGCCCAGTAAATGGTTGGGATATGAACAGGCACTTCACAAAAGGCATCCAAATGGCAAAATAAGTATGTGAAAAAGTATTCAACCACCTTGTAAATCATGAAAATGCAAATTACAGTGAAAACGTAATGCCACTATCTGCTCGCTGGAGTGGCAGCACCGAATGTGGCCGGCACAGCAGAGGGGACACTCCGAGGTGGTGGGGAAGAAGGTAACCTCAGCAGCCACCATGGGGAGCCGCACGGCAGGGTCCATGGAGGCCAGCAGAAGGCATGGCGGTTCCATTCCCAGTGGGTACCTGGGGCAACACCTGTATGAGGGCGCTGGCAGCAACCTCCTCTGGAACGGCCCCACTGGAACCACCCACAGGCCATCCACAGTGGGACGGACACAGACAAAGAACAGCCATACAGAGGAACCAGTATGGTCAACCCCCTGGCCTCAGGCCCCGCACACTCTGAAATAGCACCAAGAACCATAAAGAGTGTTTGTTAATACAAGTCTCTATTAACACGTACTGCTGTAGAAATTTAAGCTGAGACATGTTCAAACTACAAGGACAGTCAGTGTCAGCCACCACAGCAAAGCTGTCATCACATGTAATTCCATGAATGAGAGTGAAAAAGGCACCCAACATCTAGCATTAGTATGACAATAGTTTTCATCTGCAGACTCTCCGAACAGGTCTTAGAATGCCCCCACCCAGACCACTCTGAAAACTACTAGTCCGTAACAATGAAAATTAACTAATAATGTAAATAAATCCCACAAACACAATGTGAAGTAAAATAAGCCACACTCAAAGAAAAAAAACAAAGAATGCATATTATATAAGGAACAAAATCAAACACGACAATCCTGTAGGGTAAGCACTCAGGAGAGGGGTTACTTTTGGGGATGGGAGGTCAGTGGGCTTCCACAGTGCTGCCAAAATTCAAAGCTTTGATCTAGGTGGTGGCCACACAGGTGCATCATTCTTCCATCACTACTGAACTGTACCACTGTCGTACATGCAATTAGAATGTAGTACCCCAAATTCAGAAAACAGAAAGCTGCCTGAACTTTATAAAATGCCTTTTAAACACATATACAGTCTGTAGTTTTTTCATTTACTCTGTTAACCTGGTAAATCCTGGTCTTTAAATCATCTGTTTCTATAATGAGTCACCCTCATCATGGGGCAAGCCCCACTTCCCTACGATCATTATTTTAATACGTCATTGCATTTGATCAGTATTTTATTTAGGAGGCCGGGTGTGGTGGCTCACGCCTGTAATCCCAGCACTTTGGGAGGCTGAGGTAGGTGGATCGCTTGAGGTCAGGAGTTCAAGACCAGCCTGGCCAAATTGGTAAAACCCTGTCTCTACTAAAAATACAAAAATTAGCCTGGGTGTGGTGGCTCACACCTGTAATCCCAGCTACTTGGGAGGCTGAGGCAGGAGAATTGCTTGAACCTGGGAGGCAGAGGTTGCAGTGAGCCGAGATCACACCACTGCACTCCAGCCTGGGTGACAGCGCCTGACTCCATCTCAAAAAAAAAAAAATTTATTTGGGACTTCTGTATTTAGGATTGAGGTGAGTTGAGCCTATATTTTACCTCAGAATGGGCTAGCGTACTTTTCCTGTCCTTCTCTGTTCTCTGGAGCCACTTATGCAACAAAACGATCACGTCGATTGTCAGTGCCCATCTAGTTAAGGCTGCTCCTGCCATTTTGTTCTGTTTTACACTGACCACATTTTCTTCTTGGCTTTGCTTTTGTTTCTTGATTCTTTTCATGCCTTGACAGTCATTTAATGTTTTACTTTATGACAAATACCTAGTTATTCAGTGTCCAGCTCCTCTAGAAGATGACAGCCTCAACAGAAAGAGAGAATCTAGAAATAGACTCAAATTCATATGCCATGTGGTACATGATAAACGTGGTGTTGTAAATGAGAAGGGAAGAAATGTCGGTCAGGAAGTGAAGCTGACACCTAAGCATTTTGAGGGAAGCCCTGGGACCCTTACCTCACATTTTCTTTTAAAAGATTTATTGAGATATAATTAATAGGTCATAAACTTCACCCATTCTGAGCAGTTCTACCTGATATTTTAATTCTATATGAATCAACTATTTATACACAAGAATGAAATAAAAGAAGTATTTGAAGATAGCATACATCAATTTATTCAAAATCACCAGTGAGAAAGGTTTATCATAATTAGAACCCAGAACCCAGAAATCATAAAGAAATTGGCTAGTACCTGGGAGTTCTGACACTATAGACAAGGTCAAAAGATAAAATCAGCTGGGTGTGGTGGCTCACGCCTGTAATCCCAACACTTTTGCAAGCTGAGGTGGAAGGTTCACTTAGGCCCAGGAGTTCAACCAGCCTGGGCAACACAGTGAGACCCTGTCTCTACAAAAAATAAAAAAACATCAGTTGGACATGGTGGTATGTGCCTGTAGCCCCAGCTACTCAGGAAGCTGAGGCAGGAGGATCCCCTCAGCCCAGGAGTTCAAGGTTGCACTGTGCTGTGATCATGCCACTGCACTCCAACCTGGGCAACAGAGTGAGACCCTGTCCCCAAAAAACAAAAAATAAAACAAAAAACCCAAAATCCACCTGGGGAAAAAACCTCAGCTCATACTGGAGCCAACAGATCAACTCTTCATTGACAAAAAGATCATCAGACTACATTCAAAAGATGCATAATCCAGGAGAAAAATGAGCAGGGGCTACTGAGCAAGCGGCTTAAAAGAGGAACAAACACGGTGGCTGCTCAGCCCCAGGCCTGACTCAGCAGTGAAGAGCTGCTGGACTCCAAGAAGGCAGCCCTGCTGGGGAAGGTGAGGAAACCAGCCCGCTCAGGTCTCTGCAGGCAGGAGGGTACACTCAGAGGTGGCCTGGTGACAGCAAAGTGCTACACTGTAAATGCAGACAGCACTTACCAGCCAGGAGCACACTCAGCAAAACTGCGACATTGAACACCCCTGAAGCACCGCTTGTAACTTGATAGAAAAGAGCGTAACACAGCTGAACAGACAGTGCACTGGAGCGACAGACACGTGTGTGCAGAGACCATGGCAGCTGCTGGGGCAGGAGCTTAATGGGAGTTGCCGCTGTTCCCCCCGGTGCAGCCAGGGCTGCCTGTCCTCTGGGGAGGGCTAGGCTGTGCTGGGCACGTCTAAGGAAGTTACTGCAGTGACTGTTTCAAAGAGTGCCAGAGCCACCAGGACCATGGAGTGACAATGCTGTTTATTTTCTTCTTTATGCTTCCTCATACAAAATGAGAAAAAACTAATAATTATCTTAAAATAAAAAATGTTTAAATCCTCTTTAAATATCTAATGGTAACATTTCCCACTAATTTTAAATAATCAAGCTAAGAGCTGGGAGCAACATTTAAAAATTTGCCCTAAAACCTGCTAAAAATGTACAACTCTAACAAATGATAGCAAATGCTTTGTGTACATTCAAGAGTAAACTGATAGCACACAAAGCTGACTAAAAGTGGATAAAGCTAACCACTAAAATTATGCATGTTCAAATAAGTCAGTATTTGGATGAATTCACCTCTGGACTGCTATTCCTACTATTAGTTTTACAATAACTTATTAGATACAAGATTGGGTCTAAATGAAGATGGCTGGACACACCTGAACAATAAAACCACTGATACGTACGTCAGCTTGACCCTCAACTTTCCACTGTTCACTCTTATGAAATGCGTCACTCCTAACGGACCCCCTCAGAACTGAAAAAGCATGAATTTAACTCCGAAACTATGTCTAAGAACTTCCTCAGTTTCCCTGAGACAATGGCCCAGGGGCCCATGCCTGGCCAGGGGCAAGAGCACGGCTGCAACGAGGTTGGGGCTCGGCCCGTGCTGGTGCTTGTCCTTGGGTGGACACGGGATGAGGCTGTCTGTGAAGAGAGCACGCCTGGCCCATGTGTGGCGTCCACAGTGCAAGGTGGCAGGCCATGCAAAGTCAACCACAAACGAGCACACAGCAAGCCGCCAGTCAGCGCTTCAAACTGTCAGCATTATCATTCCTGTCGATCTAGAGCCCAGAACAAGTTCAGGAGGCCGGGCGCTGTGGCTCACGGCTGTATTCCCAACACTGGGAGACTGAGGCGCGAGGATCACTTGAGCAAAGGAGTTCAAGACCAGCCTGGGCAGCAAAGCGAGGCCCTCTCTCCACAAAAAAATTTAAAAATTAGCCAGGCATGGTGGCGTGAGCCTGTCGTCCTGGCTGCTCAGGAGGCTGGGTTGGGAGGAGCACTTGAGCCCAGCAGGTTGAACGCAGTGAGCTATGATCATGCCACTGCACTGCAGCCTGGGTGAAAGCAAGACCCTATCTCAAAAAAAAAGAAAGAAAACACAGAAAGAAAGAAAAAAAAAAGAGGTTTACTTCAATGAGTGATATACACAAACACTTCTTGAATGAAAATAATCTAATAAATCAAGAAAATAAAATACAAAACTAAGCCAATTGCAAATAGGGGATTTTATTAGGGTCTAGAAGTGACCAGACCACTAATTCTCAGAACCACGGCCAACTTTGTGATAGTCCTCCCTCACGCTGTCTCCCGAGACAGCAACACCTACCTTCTGGGCGCGGTCAGCCTCCGACATGCTCTCCTTGGAGGTCCTGCTGTCCTCCGTGGGGAACGCAGCCGCCTGCTCTGCGCCGTGGCCATCGTCCTCCTCGAGCTCCTCTGAGTCGTCCTCGTCTGAGTCCATCTCCAAGCTCTCCCCATTCACGTGCAGGCTGCTGGCGCCCAGGTCCTTCTCCCCCTAGAACACGGGCAGGTGGACACCCCAAGGCAGGAGCAGTGCGCATCATGAACAAACTCGCTTTCACTGAGGGGTCTTGGGTGACTGGGAGGTGCAAGGGCCTGTGGGGAGGTGGGGACGCATGAGGAGGTGCCCCTGCCACCTGGAGAAGAGCCCGGCAGACAGGCGGGCTGTGGTGAGGAGGGCAGGGAAAACAGGGTGGAGTCCCCCACAGTGATCTTGGACACAAACACTCTGCCCCTATGGCAGAGGAGCTTCATGGCACTGGCCCCTTCCCGGGGACTGAGGTCACCTAATGACTGATAACCAGGCCCCGAACACAGAAACGCATTTCCACGCACACGTGGCACTCACTCAAATGTGTCTCTTACCTTGGAACCCACAGTGGAATGAGTTATGCTCTTAAACATCTCAATCACTGTCCTCTGTTTTAATACTTTGGTCTTTTTCTTAGGAACCAGGCTATAGGTTCCCATTCTTCGTTTTTTCTTCCGAGATACTGCAGCTGCTAAAACAAAAGGCAAGCAAGCTAAAAAAAAAAAAGTCAAAAGGGGACAAGAAAGGAAAAGAAACACCATTCAAATGTTTTTCAAAGGTAGGAGACAGTTTACAAAACTTGATCACCAAAATCACCAGCAAACCCCATCACAACAGGCACACTGCCCGCCGGCCATCAGCACAGGGACAGGCATCCTTCACTCGCGATCAGTTCACAGATAATCAGAAACACGTCCCAGATCATCTGTTCATCTGTTCCACTCACAATAAAACATGGAGCAAACTTGACCACCCCACCTTGGAGGCAGGAAAGTCACAAACCGTCAGTAGCAGGGCTCTGAAGCGACTCCTCCTCCCAGTCCCCTTGGTTTTGAACACGGAATGACTACCCTTGAGAAGTCCTCTCACTTTGCAAAACAGACCAACGTGAACAGCATGTGCAGCAGAAGGACACGGCGCGGAGCAGGCAGAGCCCGGCCTCCCTCCCCAGCACAGGGGCCAGGCCAGGCCAGTCTTCCTAGGACACAAGCTCTGCACCAGGTCCACCCCTGTGACTCTGCAGCCCAACACCCCAACACCATCCTCCTCGCGCTGCAATCCAGTGACTAAGGGGAAAGACAGTCCCTGGAGCTACTGTCCAGCTCTCTATTAAAAGACAAGAGGGTGAGAGAGGGGAGCAAATGTCCCGGGGCTCTGGAGCAGTGGTTTCCAAACAAGAGCGGCAGCAGGGAAGGCGCCTGGGGGCTCCCAACCCCATTCTGAACAAAGCAGTTCTAGGTTCCATTGGTTTTATATAATCAGACCCGATGACTTTTTTTAAGTTCCAGGATTTAAAGAAAAAACAGATCTAAACGCTGCTGCTTTCACATGAAAGAAGCTCTCCTAAAGGGCTGGGGAAAAGCCATTCTGCTGAAAGCTGGGCACAGCAGCTCACACCTGAAGACCCAGCTACTGTGGAGGTTTGAGTGGGAGGGAGGGACAGTTTGATCCCAGGAGTTCAAGCCCAACCTAGAAAACACAGTGAGACCCCCTTTTCTTACACACAACACACACACACACAAAATTTGGTTCTACAAAACGCAGAAGCAACAGCTGGAGGAACGTGAAGGAGTGACAGCCATCCAAAGCGGGTAGGTCCCGTGACAGCACCACCCACAGATGCCACAGGGTCTGGGAGATCTGCTCTGGAGTGGTCCTGTGACAGCACCACCCACAGATGCCACAGGGCCTGGGAGACCTGCTCTGGAGTGAGGAGGTGCCTGGGGCCATGGACACTGGGAAATGCTCACCCCAGGCATCTGCAGTATGTTCGTGGGGGTCAGGCTCTGAGCACACAGCCAGCATGCAGACACTTGGCTCTGTCCACATTGGAACAGGCTGATGGGCCAGCATGGCTGTGCTCAAACCACAGAAATCCCTTGGCAGCCCTGGGAATCCTAGACTCACCATCATAATCATCTTCGTATTTTGAACAGATATTTTGTGGGGGTATGAAGGAGGCATGGATTTAATCAGATAATTTTTAAGTCTCTCAGCTTTAAATATATATACAGCTGACTTTTGAACATGGATTTTAATCACATAGGTCCACTTACAAGCAGATTTTTTTTTCCAACCAAACAGGTTGAAAATACAATGTTTGCAAGATGCAAAACCCCTGAACACAGAGGGCCGACTTTTCGTATTACACAGATTCTGCAGGGCTGACTGCAGGATTGCAGCATGCTTGGATTTTGGTATGGGGACGGGGTCCCGGAGCCAATCTCTTCTTATACCCAAGGGTGACTACATGTACTTTCTCACTAGATTCTTTCCTTATTTCATCTCAGTAACCCATGGTTATTAATATCATAAACTGGACACGACACCTGTTTATAAATAAAGCTTTACTGGTGCACACCCATGCCCACTGTCTACATACTGTCTGCATCTGCTTCAATGTGACACCACCATGACCAGCTGGGACAGGAACAGTGTGGCCACAAAAGCACTGATATTTGCTACCTGTCCCCTGGAAACAGTTTGCTGACTCCTGTACTGAACTGCTGAGAGAGGACAAAGGAGACAACCCTGCATTTCATGTGCTTAAGAATCATGTCAGCCGGGGGCAGTGGCTCACGCCTGTAATCCCAGGACTTTGGGAGGCTGAGGCGAGTGAATCACGAGGTCAGGAGGTCGAGACCATCCTGGCTAACACGGTGAAACCCCGTCTCTACTAAAAGTACAAAAAATTACCCGGGTGAGGTGGCGGGCGCCTGCAGTCCCAGCTACTCGGGAGGCTGAGGCAGGAGAATGGCGTGAACCTGGAAGGCGGAGCTTGCAGTGAGCCAAGATCACGCCACTGCACTCCAGCCTGGGCGACAGAGCAAGAAGAGCAAGACTCCGTCTAAAAAAAACAAGAATCATGTTGGGGCCAGATGCAATGGCTCACACCTGTCATCACAGCACTTTGGGGGGCCGAGGTGGGTGATCACTTGAGGTCGGAAGCTCAAGACCAGCCTGGCCAACATGGTAAAACCCCGTCTCTACTAAAAGTACAACATTAGCCAGGCGTGGTGGTGGCAGGTGCCTGTAAGTCCAGCTACTGAGGAAGCTGAGGTAGGAGAATCGCTTAAACCTGGGAGGCAGAGGTGGCAGTGAGCCGAGATCACACCACTGCACTCCAGCCTGGGCCACAGAGAGAGACTCCATCTCAAAAAAATAAATAAAATAAAATAAAATAAATCATGTCAGGAAGTCTGCCTGCTGCAAACAAGTGAAGAATGGTGTCTAAGGGCCTCTTCTTACTGGGTGACAGCTTGTATGTGTGAAACAGACGTTAGTTAAGTATAAAATTTGCTACACATTAAATAGTAGAGAAACGTCTATGGATGACTTTCAGAAATGTAGAATCTATTAAGGACCTGAAAGTGTTTGAGCACGTGATTGAAGCGTGAAGAGGTGCCGCTTCAGTGCTGCAGGGGGGCCTCCAGTTGTGTCCGGGGAGAGGGTCTGGCGCTGAGCCAGATGGCTGGGATTCAGCGTGATCAGGGGCCAAGAGAAAGAAAACTACAGGATGGCTGGCAGTAAGGAAGGAGGATTTGCACTCCAGACCTCAAAGAAGTGGGGCCAGTTCCCTGCAGATGGGATCTGGCAGAGAAGAATCCGGGTGGAGAACATCAAGACGGGGGGGGCCCTTCAGGACTCTGAGCAAAGACTCACACTAACTGGCATCTCACAGGACGCTCTGGGAGGCCCAGGCATAGGACAGTGTGGAACAGACAGTTCCGGGAAAAACAGTGCCAGGAGTGGAAGTGGGTGCGGGGTGGGGGTGGGCACTGCCCAGCTGTCTGCAGAAAGGCTGGGCTGCTGGGTAGAAGAGGTGTGGATAAGGAAGAAAGGCAACAGGCTCCAGAGGGCAGACAAGGCGGATGGGACGGTGGAGGTGCGGGGAAAAAGCAAGTGCACGGGAAACACAGCAGCCTGCGTGGTCACCACAACTCTGTCACTCAGAAGGGTTTCTGCCCTCAGGTCACACAGAGCAGGGCCCAGCTCTATGCCCAGGCCTCATGCCTGGACAGCAGCACCCACTGAACTGTTCCCTGCCATGAGAGCCACTGTCCTCCTTCCTCCCTGCCCGACAAGTCCACATAGAGACCCCAGGCCCATTCAGGCTCAGTATTTGGCACTGTTCCCACCCACCTATGCAGAAGGCACAAACACTCCAAGCTCACAAAGCAAAAGGCAGAGCCTCCACTCTGGGCATGGACTGTGGTCACGGGCAAAAAACCGCAAGGGAAGCACTGCAACTTCTGCAGCTTCCACCCAAGTGTGGACAATGAACCCAGCACGGACCTGCAGCTTCCACCAAGTGTGGACACTCAAACTGCTTTATGACCTAAGTTTACTTTTTCTGTTTTTTGTTTTTTTTTTTACTAGTAAAATACATACACCACAAAATTTACCATCTTCATCATTCTTAAGTGCACAGTTCCGTGGCATCAAATACATCCAGAATATTGTGCCACCATCACCACTATCCACCTCCACAACTCTTTCCATCTTGTCAAACTGAAGCTCTGTTCCCATTAAGCCCTAACTCTCCATTCCCTTCCTCCAGCCCCTTCTACTCTTTCTATGTCCATCAGTCTGACGACTCTAGGGACCTCGTGTAAGTGGGATCGTACGACGTTTGTCCTTTTGTGGCTGACTTATTTCATTCGGCACAGTGTCCCCGAGGCTCATCCACGCTGCAGCGCGGGCCCCAGCTTCGCCGCTTCTCAGGCTGAGTCACACGTCACTGCGTTTTGCACACGACACTTCTGATCCATGCGCCCGACAACCGGCCCTTGGGTGGCTTCCCCCTTTTGGCTGCTGTGGTTGATGCTGTTACCAACATGGGTGTATAAACATCTCTTCAAGACTCTGCTTTCAGTGCTTCTGGGGCACAGGCCCAGTAGTGGAATTGCTGGATCACGTGGTAGTTCCATACTTAATTTTTTTGAGTTTTTCGCAGCGGTCGCACCATTCCACATTCCTACCAGCAGTGCACAAGGGTTCCCATTTCTCCCCATCCTCACTGATATGTGTTATTTTCTGTTTTGATAGTAGCTATCCTCAATAGGTGTATGGTGGTATCTCACTGTGGTTTTGATTTACATTTACCTTAAGATTAGTGGCGCTGAACATCTTTTCATGTGCTTACTGGCCATTTGTGCATCTTCTTTGAAAAAATGTCTATTCCAGTCCTTTGCCTTTTTTTTTTGAGACAGTCTCACTCTGTCACCCAGGCTGGAGTGCAGTGGTCCGATCTCGGCTCACTGCAACCTCTACCGCCCAAGCGATTCTCCTGCCTCAGCCTCCCAAGTAGCTGGGACAACAGGCATGCACCACGACGCCCAGCTAACTTTTGTATTTGTAGTAGAGACGGGGTTTGACTGTATTGGCCCGGCTGGTCTGGAACTCCTGACCTCAGGTGATCCACCTGCCTCGGCCTCCCAAAGTGCTGGGATTACAGGCACAAGCCACTGGGCCTGGCTGCCTTTGCCGATTTTTTAATCAAGTTGTTTTTGTTGTTGAGTTGTAGGATTTTTTTGTATATTTTTAGTAGTAATTCCTCATCAGACATAGGATTTACAGATATTTTCTCCCACTCCATAGGTGCCTTTTTATTCTGTTGACAGTGTCTTTTCTTTACGACTAGCCAAGTGCAGCAGTAAGAAGTAGGGAAACAGGAAAACAAGGAGATAGAAAGCTTGGTGCATCAAAAGATACCAAGTCTCATCAAACCCAGTGTGTCTCTTTTTTTTTTTTGTTACCTACACTTTTGGTGTCACGTCTAAGAAATCACTGCCAAGTCCAATGTTATGGAGCCTTTGTCTTATGTTTTCTTCTAAGAATTTTATAGTTTAGGTCTTACCTTTGGGTCCTGGACCTATCTTAAGCTAACTTCTGCATATGGTGTGAGGTAAGGGTCCAGTATCACTCTACCGCATTCCCAGCACCATTTGTTGGAAAGCTGTCCTTTCCCCCGTTGAATGGTCTTGGCACTCTTGTCAAAAATCAACTGATAATGTAACACAAAGGTTTATTTCTGTGCTCTCTGTTCTAGTCCACTGGACTATACGTCTATCTTTATGCCAGAATAACACTGTTCTGAGTGCTATAGCTTTGTAGTAAGTTTTGAATCTCTCTTTCCATATATACATATATTATTTTTTAAGACAGTGTCTCACTCTGTCACCCAGGCTAAAGTATAGTGATACCATCATGGCTCACCACAGCCTCGACCTTCTGGGCTCCAGCAATCCTGCCACCTCAGCCTCTGGAGTAGCTGGGACCACAGGCACTCGCCACCATGCCTGGCTCATTTTTGTATTTTTGTAGAGACAGGGTTTTGCTATTTGCCCAGGCTGCTCTGGAACTCCTGAGCTCAAGCGACCCACTCACCTCAGCCTCTCAAAGTGCTGGGATGACAGGCTTGAGCCACTGCACCCAGCCAAATCTCTATACAGTTTTTTTTTTTTTTTTTTGAGACAGAGGCTCACTCTGTTGCTCAGGCTGGAGTGCAGTGGTGTGATCTTGGCTCACTGCAACCTCCACCTCCCAGGTTCAAGTGATTCTCCTGCCTCAGCCTCCCAAGTATCTGGGATTACAGGCACATGCCACCACGCCCAGATAATTTTTGTATTTTTAGTAGAGATGGGGTTTCACCATGTTGGGTCAGGCTGGTCTCGAACTCCTGACCTCAAGTGATCCACCCGCGTCAGCCACCCAAAGTGCTGGGATTACAGGCATGAGCCACCGCACCCGGCCCAAATCTCTGTATTTTAAAATCAACAATGAGACTTAATTTGTGGCCTAACATATGGTCTATCCTAGAAAGTGTCCCAGGTACACTTGAGAAGAGTGTACATGCTGCTGTTAGGCAGAGTATTCTGTATGTCCATTAAATCTAGTTGGTATATACTGTTAAGTCCTCCATTTCCTTTCTTATATGCTATACGGTTATTCTATCCATTATTGATAAGTGAAACCTGAGGTCTCCAACTATTACTGTAGAATTGTCTATGTCTCCCTTCAGCTCTATTGGTTTTACTTCTTGTATCTTGATGGTCTATCATTTGTTGGGTATGTAAATGTTTACACATGTAATTGTTATACCTTCTTATTGTACTGAAACTTCTATTACTATATATTGTCCTTCTTTATCTCTTGTAACCTTTTTTTATTTAAAAATCTATTTTGTCTGATACTAGAATAGCCACCTTGCTCTCTTTGGTTACTGTCTGCATGGAATATCTTTTTTCATCCTTTCATTTTCAATCTATTTGTGTCTTTGGATCTAAAGTAGGTCTCTTACAGACAGCATGTAGTAGGATCATGTGTTGTTTTTTTCTTAATGCGTCTGCCTTCATCCATTTAGTGTTGCCATAAAAGATAAAGAGATTTGTTTCCTGAGTCTGGTGGCGGGAAAGTTTAATATTGAGCAGCTACACCTGGTGGGGGCTTCATGCTCTGGCTCATGGTGGAAATTGGAAAGGGAGCAGGCATGTGCAAGAGACTACATGGTGAGAGAAGAAGGAAGAGACAGAGAAACCAAGGAAGCCAGATTCTTATTTTTTTATTTTTTATTTTTTGAGACGGAGTCTTGCTCTGTCGCCCAGGCTGGAGTGCAGTGGCGCGATCTCGGCTCACTGCAAGCTCTGCCTCCTGGGTTCCCGCCATTCTCCTGCCTCAGCCTCCCGAGTAGCTGGGACCACAGGCGCCCGCCACCTCGCCTGGCTAATTTTTTTGTATTTTTAGTAGAGACAGGGTTTCACCATGGTCTCGATCTCCTGACCTTGTGATCCGCCCGCCTCGGCCTTCCAAAGTGCTGAGATTACAGGCGTTAGCCACCACGCCCGGCCTGGAAGCCAGATTCTTTCAAACAACCCACTCTCAAGGCAGCTAATCTATTCCCCTGAGAGGGAGAAGTCACTCACCAGGAGGGAGGGCACTGATCTACTCATGAGGAATCCATGCACATGACCAATCACCTCCAGGTAGGCCCCACCTCACAACACTGTCATATTGGGGATCTAATTTCAACATGAGCTTTGGTGTGGACAAACCACATCCAAACCACAGCACTGCCAATCTTTGTCTTTTGATTAGAAAGTGTCATCTATTTACATTTAAAGCAACTACTGCTGAGGATTTACTTCTGTCATTTTGCTCTGTTTCCTACATGCCTTACAGCTGTTTTCATCCCTCATTTCTTGCACTACTGTCTTCTTTTATATTTAGCTGATTTTTTATAGTGGAATGTTTAAATTCTTTTCTCGTTTCCTTTTGTGCATGTTCTGTAGCTATTCTCTTTGTGGTTACCATGGGGATTACATTTAACATCCTAAAGTTATAACATTCTAATTTAAATTTATACCAGCTTAACTTCAGTAACACAGAAAAACTCTGCTCCTTTACGTATCTGTTCCCACCCCTTTCATTTGCTGATGTCACAAAACTACATCTTTATTCATGCTGTGTCCCGAAACATAAACAATTCGTTTAAATGCATTAGTCTCTTAAGTTATGTAGGAAAAATGTGGAGTTACAAGCCAAAGTTGCAATGATACTAGCTTGCAGACTAATTTTTTAAACGTATTCGTCTCTTAGATCTTATAGAAAACAAAAACCATTGTTACAATACTAGCTTTTAAAACTGTCCATGTCTTTACTTCTCATATGGCTTCAAGTCACTGTCTAGTGTCTTTTCTTTTCAACCTGCTAGCCTCCTTTAAGTATTTCTTTGCAGGTCCAGGTCAGGTGGTAAGAAATTCCCTCAGGTTTTGTTTATCTGAGAATATCTTAATTTCTCCTGCACCCTTAAAGGACAGTTTCCATGGATATGGATACTTGGTTGAAAGATTTTTTTCTTTTATCACTCCTAATATACCAATGATATATTCTGTCCCCCAAAGCTTCTGATGAGAAACCTGCCAATGATCTCACTGAGGAAACATGTATGTGAGGAGTCTCTTTCCTCATCTGCTTTCAAGATTCTCTTTGTCTTTCCACAGAAGTGTCTCAAGTATAATGTGCCTAGTGCGGGTCTCTTTGAGTTCGTCTTACTGGACTTCACCAAGCCCCCTGGGTGTTCATATTCATGGGTTTCGTCAGATATTCTCTCCAGCCTTTTCTTACTCTCTTGTCTCTGTACTCCCACAATCCTTATTTGGTCCTCTTGATGATGCCCACAGGACCCTCAGCTCTGCTCACTTTCCTTCGGCCTTTTTGTCTGCTTCTCAGACTTGATGATTTTCACTGTCCTATCTTCAAGTTTGCTCTCTCCTTCTTCTGTCTGTTCAGATCTGCCTTTGATTTCCTTTAGTGAATTTTTCATTTCACTTATTATACTTTTTAGCTCCAGAATTTCTTTCGGTTCCTTTTTAGGTTTTCTAGCTCTTTATTGGTATTTCCATTTTGATCATACATCATTTTCTTGACTCTCTCCATAACTTCCTTTAGTTTCTGAGCATATTTAAGCCGGTTATTTTAAAGTCTCTGTCTGGTAGTTCTGGCCTCAGATGTTTTCTGGGAACAGTTTCTGTTGACTTATTTTTTCATCTGATTGGGCCATACCTTCCTGTTTTTTTTTATGCCTTGTAATTCTATGTTGAAAACTGGACATTTCAATCCAATAATGTGGAAACTCTGAAAAGCAGATTCTCCTCCTTTTCCAGCGTTTACTGTTTTGTTGCTGTTCCTGGTTTTGGGTATTTTCGTTGTTGTCATTTTTTATAGTTGTAGGCTGTCTCTGTGAGGAGGGTGAGCCAGAGATTTAAACTTAAGGTTTTCTCATGTCTTTCCTTAGCCTGTGCCTTTCTCTGGGCACATGCAATCACTTTGTAATTTGCCCCATATACACAGTTGCTTCTGAATGTCCTGGTCTTTAATGTCTGGCTCCCAAAAGGAGAAAACAATGAAAATGAAGTGGGGAGACAAAAAGAGCACTGGCCCGTTAGATCTCTCGGACATCTCACGGAAGAAAGGCTTGCAACCGGATGAGAGGGCCTCTCTGTACGCACCTGGGGACAAGGCCGTCTTTGCCCACCCTGGCTCCCACAAGCTGCATGCACACTGTTCCAGGAACACCGCACACCCTGCACCACAGGGCTGAGGAAGGGAGTGGGCAGCAGAGCTGAAACTGACTGAAATTAACGTCCCAGCCTCCGCCTAGAAGCTGCAAACCTTGGGTAGACTCCAGAGTCCCAAACAGTTCCATCAGCCAGACTCTGCCAGGGGAACTGCTGTCTAGGTGAGGAGGTGAATTCCGGGTCTTCCTGCCCTACTATCTTTCTAGAATCCTCTGAAATCAGCTTTTGGTGCTGTGAGGGTCTTTTTTTAATCGTGAACGGCTACATGTTGGAGAGATACAGAACAAGCTGCTAACAAAGATGCCAGTCCACTCTGTAAAAAGAATGAATGCTCACCTAAAACAATGCTGGGTGCCTGAGATCCCGAGTCAGCACAGCCATCCCCAGCCTGGGGCTGTCACACAAACGCATGTTCCCAACCTTCCTGCACAGCACAGATCTTTCATTTCTGATACTGCAGAGTGGAGGGTGCAGAACAGGTCGAACACAGTCACAGCCACCCTCCATCTAAAACTACGAATTACAGCTGCCCATGGGAAGGAGCTACACGCACGGGCTCTGCTATGATTTCAGCGGCACCACGCACGGTGAAACCGACATGCGACTCTGCTCTTCTTTCCTGCCTATGGTAAACTTAAGGGGGCAGCAGGAGGGAAAGAGCGGAACCGTCTGTGATCATCGCCACAGTAATTAAAAATTAACAGAAAGACATGACAGAAAATCTCAGCCTTTCTTTGATAACCTGGCTCCAACACCCCTCCCACAGGGAGGCAACAAGGAATAGCAGGCCATGGAGTGAGAGTTGAAGAAATAAAAGTGGTAACGGCAGACAAATTCTGAGGCAGACAGCAGCAGGTCCCTGGTGAAACCTGACCTTCAAGCCAAAGGCAGCCTGAAACCGAAAAACTGGGCTGCCAGTCCCCAACAGAATCTACAACCCGCAGTGAGAACTTCCTTGAGGCCTTTTAGCCAATCAAATGGTGTCTTTTCCAGGCCCACGCATGGACCAATCAGCACGCACTTCCTTCATTCCGGGCCCACATATGGACCAATCAGCACTCACTTTCTCATTCCGGGCCCACAGAAACCCCCAGACTCGGTTGCACAGCAGGACTGCCTGCCTGCCGGTAGCAGCTACTGACTTTGGGGCTCCTCTCCGCTGAGCTGTTCTGTTGCTCAATAAATTCTTCTCCACCTTGCTCCCCCTCCAGTTGTCCACGGACACAGGACAGGAACTCGGGACCCACCCAACAGCGGCTGCAGAAAGCGCTGTAACATGTTCCTGGGGGGCTCACTGAGCTGCAGGCCGTGACACGCTCCCGTTCGCTGAACCGGGAGTGAAGAGGGGTGATCCTTCTGGGGACCCAAACCTTGGGATTCCTCAAGCCAGAGCTGTAACACTAGAGCCCTCCTGCCCTCCGCTGGTGTCGGCGGCTGCCACGTGTGATGGCAAGCAGCGGTGGAGCCAGGCCCTCCTGGGAGCTGCAGGCCAGAGCGAAAGTGGCAGAACTGGACGAGCTGAAAACACACCCCAGCCCGTACTGTGGGTGGCGAGAGCGATACAGCCATAGAACACTCTCCCACCCCATCCCCTTGGGGCTCCGCAGTTGTTGGTGACTCCAAGTTTTGGGGCAGCACCGTGTTCCCCTCATCCAGACGCCAGCGCCTGCAGCGTGAACTGCTTGCGGAATGCCTCAGCCAGCCAAAGCTCTGCACAGAGCCAGAGCCTGGAGCTGCCCGCCCCGCCACAGTGGCCCCACGCCACGCTTGCTCACCAACACACACCTCACTGCTCCACTCCCGGCTTGCCCTCAGAAGGTGTGGGACCTGGGCCGGTAGCATGAGCCGAGTACAGCCTGCTGGGCCGAGTGGGCAGAATGAGCCCAGCAGGTGCGAGTGGAACTCAAGCAGAGGCGCCGCTGGCCACAGAGGTTTACGGCTGGCAAAGTGACACTCAAGGGATCCTGTGACAACAGGACAGAACCTACCCAGATTCCTGCTCTGTATGGACACTGTTGTAAAAGGCCTTTGTCTCTCTCTGCCATCCCAATAAGTGGACTCTGCACCCCCGGTCCCCGGACACTTGACAGGGAACTCCTCCATCTGCACTCCTGTCTTCCCAGCCATGTAGAAAGGTGCACTGATGGCCACCACAAGACAAGGCAGTTGTGCGTGCCATGCTCCTCTCTAGGAAACACGTTCTAGCACAGAAACTGTTCCTTCATGCCCACTCCGGAAGCCCTGGGGTGACAACACACGGAAGCAGCTGAGGCTGAGTATCTTAACCACTGGATCAAAGCAGGCAGCTAACTGCCCAGCACGTCTCCTCCATGGCTCGAGGCCGTTTTACACACTGTCCTCGGCTAACCTGCCGATGGACCACCCACTTCCAGGTTACGGCTAAGGAAGGGGTGGTGGAGGAAGGGGGCTGTGGAAGGGTAAACTGGGGCCTGCTAAACACACTGGGTACTTTGTTTTTGGAAAGCTCTTTTTAAAAGATGATGATATCATAAAGCTAAAATAGGAAAAGAAAATCTCGACACTTTAACAACACTTCAGACAGTACTTGTACGTCCTAATACACGTGAGCAT
Source organism: Rhinopithecus bieti (assembly GCF_001698545.2). Lineage (NCBI taxonomy): Eukaryota > Metazoa > Chordata > Mammalia > Primates > Cercopithecidae > Rhinopithecus > Rhinopithecus bieti. Next base: position 436,860 of record NW_016810868.1, read on the forward strand.
AACTCCATAGTTTTGCAAAACAACAAGTTTAACTGTTTCAAACAAATAAAATTAAGTCTAACAGCAAAAAAGTTGACGGTGAGGGCAGCAGATAATGACTGATTTTTTTTTTTTTTTTTTGAGACGGAGTTTTGCTCTGTCGCCCAGGCTGGAGTGCAGTGGCCGAATCTCAGCTCGCTGCAAGCTCCGCCTCCCGGGTTTATGCCATTCTCCTGCCTCAGCCTCCCAAGTAGCTGGGACTACAGGCGCCCGCCACCTCGCCCGGCTAGTTTTTTGTATTTTTTAGTAGAGATGGGGTTTCACCGTGTTAGCCAGGATGGTCTCGATCTCCTGACCTCGTGATCCGCCCGTCTCGGCCTCCCAAAGTGCTGGGATTACAGGCTTGAGCCACCGCGCCCGGCCTAATGACTGATTTTGTTTTCTAACTTCCAATGAAAAGAACCAGGGCTCCCTGGAGAAAGCCGATTCTGGCACTGGGCAGGGACAAGGCAAGCAGACCATCCAGTGAATTGGGAAGGTCTTCATGAAGAGGTGGGCGTCACCCCAGGACTCAGAACCAGCCTTAGGGGGACCCCACCGGACAAACTTAGAATAATTTGAGCAACAAAATAAATAAGGATAGGAATGGATTATAGTCCAGAGACTCAAATAAGAGTCCATAAGTCAGTACTTAAATAGGCCGGGGGTGATAGCTCACGCCTGTAATCCTAGCACTTTGGGAGGCCAAGGCAGGAGGACTGCCTGAGCCCAAGAGTTCAAGACCAGCCTGGGCAACATAGCAAGACCCCCATCTCTATTTTTTTTTAAGTTTTTTTTTTCCATTTTTTTAAGAGTAAATGAACAGATAACTGTGTGGATGGACAGGAAAGTGAAGCACCTCCTTACAGTAGAAACTGAAATATCAGGAGGAAATGATGGAGTTGGAAAACCACCATTTGGCACCCACCATGCAGTACGAGTTGAGCGTGGGTCATGGCAGATGCTGAAGCCCCTGGTGGGATGTGATGGGAGGTACCTGCAACACCTTAGGGTCTCTCCCCGCAAAACATGCTTGCAACCTGGGGAGCAGTAACTTTAAGATGGAGGGATCTGCAGACTCCAGCAGCAGAACAGGACAAAAAGCCACCAAAATTCAATTCTAAGGACACCTGTCAGTCACCTGCATCACTCCACGACCTGCACCCAATCCTGGGAAACGCTGGGCAAACCCCCATCAGACACATTCTATGAAACACCTGGCCTGTACTCAAAACGCCACGGTTAGGAAAGACAAAGAAGGCTGACGATGCTTCAGATCAAAGGAAACTAACAAGACACAACGCAGGCGCTCAAGGCTCCAGGGCCAGATTTTATTTGTCCTTTGCCCTAAAGGACACTCAGGCATGGGAACTGCGGAACGGGACACTGAGATTAGAGACCAGCATCGCGGGACGCTTCCTCACCGGGACGTCTGTGCTGTAGTTATCTAAGACAATGTTTTATTTTAGGGACATTGCAGTAATTTAATACTAGGGGCGAGTATTTCCTAAATACTAGGGGGCGAGATTGTGCCATGTGGTAAAATGAGTAAAGGGTACAGAGGACTTATCTATAGAATTTTTGCAACTTTGCTGGAGGTATGAAAAGACTTAAATAAAAAAAAATTTTTTTTTTTTTGAGATGGAGTCTCGCTCTGTCGCCCAGGCTGGAGTGCAGTGGTGCGATCTTGGCTCACTGTAAGCTCCGCCTCCCGGGTTCACGCCATTCTCCTGCCTCAGCCTCCCAAGAAGCTGGAACTACAGGGGCCCGCCACCTCGCCCAGCTAATTTTTTGTATTTTTTTAGTAGAGACGGGGTTTCACCGTGTTAGCCAGGATGGTCTCCATCTCCTGACCTCGTGATCCACCCGCCTCAGCCTTGCAAAGTGCTGAGATTACAGGCATGAGCCACTGCGCCCAGCCAATAAAAAGTATTTTTAAAGTCCAGAAAAAGAGAGACACCTGTGGCCAGGTGATCATCCTCAAGTGAAGCCTTGCCGGCGGCAGCAGCAGCATTCACGAGGGCCGGCAAGAAGGGCCTTGCATCTCTCCAGGATGGCGCCAAACGCACGTATTCCATCCCAGAAGCTGAGGAAGTTTGAAAGCCCAGGGAACCCTGACGCGTCGCTCACTCTGACGTCCCGGCGCCCTCCCAGCACCTCCCACAAAAGGTCCCCAGTAAGGAATCAAACATTCATCCACTCCCAGAACTGGCCACAGAAGCAGCCAGCCCAGGAGAGTGAGGAGCATGCCCAGAGCAAGGTGGCTGGTGGCAGAGCAGCTGGAGTGGGCGGTGGTCCTCACCCTGGGCCAGGGGCTTCCCCAGCACACCCCAGCATTTCCAAAGGCACTTCACCTACAAACCAGGAAAGCTTCCAACTCCAGGGTCTTCTCCCCACAGAGACCAAGTGAGTAAGATACTAGCAAAGAAAACAGTCTTCATCTTGAGAATGTTAACAAGCTAGGAAATCAATGCCGGCCTGAGCCAAGGCTTCAGAGCAGACGTCAGGTGTGCCTCCTCAGGCACACAGGCGAGCACGGGAAGGCTGGTTGACGTCAACAGTCATTCATCAAGAGCAGCACAAGCACTTACAGTCAAACAGAACTCGCACCTGGCAAGGGGCAGGCTCGAAACATACATTCAAAGAGCAAAGACAGTTGCTGGGTCTCCCTTTTACCTGTCTGTGATTTTGTGGTGGCCATGTAGCATTGGTTCTGAGGTAGCGACTGATGAAGGGATGGGAAGGGGGGTAAAAGCTGCTGTCGTCCAAAGTCAGAAATGTTTTTGTTGATCTCCTCTTTTGGTTCCTTATGATCTCTAGCTTCTCGAACTTCTCTGGGATCTTTACTGGCTGCATGCTTCAAAACAAAGACAGTGAATAACTATAACTGCATAAGCAGATGGTCATTGAAATAACATGCAACCAAAATCACAGTTCTTCTCCCCATTAACTCCCCACAACTGAAAGATGAGATACAATGGAGAGAGGAGAAAGTCTGCAAGCGGAAACAGCACGGCTGTCCTCACAAAAGCACCTGCCACTAAGACGTGTGTGCCTAGTTGCCCCTCAGATGGGTTAGGTTAGCATCTACAAACCACGGCCCAAGCTAAGAACAGCATTTACAGGGCTAAAGGTCAGAAGGAGGAACGAGGAACGAGGAGAGAGGAGGAGCAGTGACCACATGTGGTCCACAAAACCTGAAACATTTTCTAGCTGGTTCTCTGTCTGCAGAAAAAAATGTTCCAACCCCTGACTTAGGTAATACATTTACTAAGCTAAAAAATACCCAAAATGGGCAGCATCGAAACTTCTCAAAAACTGCTTTCCCAGTTTATCGTGGCTAAACATTATGTTTGCAACATCCACAATGGTATTTATCCCACAGTAGGTAACTATGTTGTGTGTTAAAATGGTATTTTACTCAGTCTCACTGATCTCCTAAATCTGCCTCGTCTCAGCCTGCAGGGCAGTGCTGTGATACCGACAGCAAACTCCCAGTACTTCCTTCATTGCAGAAGGCACAGACACAACTGAACCTCCACTCTCTGTCTGCTCCCCTCGTCACCTACAGACCTGTGATACTGTAACTTTAAATCTAATTCAATTGAACCACACTTAACTGTGCACATGGTGCAATACACAGTAAAAAGTGTTCAAAGATAGGGCATTCTTCAGGAGATGGCCCTGGCAGAACTGAATGTCACATGAAAAAGAACGGAGCTGGACCCTTTTCTAAACCATATATAAAAATTAACCCGAGACAGACCACAGACCTAACTACAAAACCTAAAACCATAAAACTCTTAGAGAAAACAGGTGGAAAGCTTCCCAACGTTTGGATCTGGCAATTATTTCTTAGACATGAAACCAAAAGTACAGGCAATAAAGGAAAAAACAGACAAACTGGACTTAATCAAAGTTAAAATTTCTGGGCCAGGTGCAGTGGCTCACACCTGTACTTCCAGCACTTTGGGAGGCCAAGGGGGAAGGATCACTTGAGGCCAGGAATTCAAGATGAGTCTGGGCAACATAGCAAGACCCTGACTCTACAAAGAAAAATTTCTAAAACTTAACACTTATGTACATCAAAGGACACAGTTAACAATGAAAAAAGCATGCTATGGAATGGGGGAAACATCTGCAAATCCATCAGCAATTATTATCCAGAATATATGAAAAAGTCTTACAACAATAAAAAACCACCAGATTAAAAAATGGGCAAAAGACATGAAGAAACATTTCTTCAAGGAAGACATACAAATGGCTGATGAACACATGAAAAGATGCTTAACCTCATTAGGGAAATGCATATCTACACCAGGTGAGTACCATTCACACACTAGGAAAAAATAATGCTTAACCTCGTTAGGGAAATACGTATCCAGACCTCGGTGAGTACCATGGATGGCTACCAGGAAAGAACAGAAAATAGTCAGTGTTGTGAGAACTGGAGAAATGGGAACCCTTGTGCACTGCTAGTAGGAATGTGGAATGGTGCGGCCGCTGCGAAAAACTCAAAAAATTAAGTATGGAACTACCACGTGATCCAGCAATTCCACTATTGGGCCTGTGCCCCAGAAGCACTGAAAGCAGAGTCTTGAAGAGATGTTTGTACACCCACGTTGATAACAGCATCAACCACAGCAGCCAAAAGGGGGAAGTCACCCAAGGGCCGGTTGTCGGGCGCATGGATCAGAAGTGTCGTGTGCAAAACGCAGTGACGTGTGACTCAGCCTGAGAAGCGGCGAAGCTGGGGCCCGCGCTGCAGCATGGATGAGCCTCGGGGACACTGTGCGGAATGAAATAAGTCAGCCACAAAAGGACAAACGTTGTACGATCCCACTTACACGAGGTCTCTAGAGTCGTCAGACTGATGGACACAAAAAGTAGAATGGCATTGCCAGGGGCTGGGAGAGAGGGATGGGAAGTCAGTGTTGAAAGGAGACAGAGCTTCAGTTTGGGAAGATGAAGAGGTTCCAGAGATGGAGGGTGGTGATGGCTGCGCAGCAACGTGAATGTGCCTGATGCACTGAGCTGTTCACTTAAAAGTGGTTATGTTTGACGTGATGTGTTTTACCACACACACACACAAACACACACACGACAAGGCACCTGCATCAACTAGAGTCAAGGTCAAGGAGAAGTGAACAAGGTCATAAGTAATGGTAACTCGAAGTACTCAGTGGGTCCGTGGCATGGGTGAACACGTGGCTGCAGAGACGGCTCTGAGGGATTCAGGAGGTACTTGCAGAGATTACAGGTGAGGCAGGGAGGCAGAGCGAGAGTTCCAGGTAAGAGCACACGGAGCAGAAGAGGGTAGCACCTGGCTTGGATGGGAGATGAGAGGGGTGTGCCAGGGCGAGCTGGAAGGCACAGGGGAGCACGTGCTCTTGGGGCTGGCTCTCATGACCTCACCGTCTCCGCCTCTCTCTGTCCCACAGGTGCACTATGTCTGTGTCTGTTTCCCTCCCTCCTTCCCTTTCTGTCTCTCGAGCGCATCTTGCTGCCATGTGGTACTTGCAAAGCTTCTCAACTGAGCCCACACTAAGCTGCCAGACACCCCACTGATGTCCAGAACAGACACAGAACCACCTGGGCTCCCTATTGGGGAACCTGCCCTGGATTCACGTTCCAGTGACCACGGCTCTCTGGAGTTTTTTGTTGCTTCTCCCCACGGAGACCTGTCCAGCTCAGCAACCCTGTTTGCCACATTCAGTGATTTCCTCTTGGAATGTACCTCCACCCCTGGGATGCCCTTACTTTTTCCCTGAGGGATGAATGCCCTCCTCCCTCCAAAGCACAGTTCAGACACGACAGCTCCTCCTGCCATGTCCACTAATGAATGCACTTCGCACTTGGAACACTGTTTGAAAGCCACACGAATGCCACACGTCTGCTTTACAAAGTGTCTTGGTCTTTCTCCAGTACACCAGGTTTGACTGCAATGAAGTCACTGTTAGAACTCAGGAGTCAGTCCCCTTTTAGGTCACCTACAAACCACCGTGCAGGCTGCTTGGTTCATGTGGCCATCCCGCTCAGCTGGTGCTTACAAACACAAAATGCACTTTCAAAGTACGTATCAATGAAAGTACAAAAACAAACCCTGAAGAGGAAATAGCCATGCGAGGCTAATTCTTGCCGAGGTACACAACCTATTCTTTAATTTTAAAGGTTATTTTCAAAAATCTCAACAGTAAGACTAAGAACAGCTTAACCGAAGTGAGGATTCTAGATTTAGATTTTGCTGGGACTCTTATCTAACAAAGCACAAGGAAAGTGAAGACCTAGCCATGGAGGCAGCGCAGCCAGCGGCTGGCCCATCTTCACGTGGCCTGGCTCTGGGAGGGCAGCCCTTCCCTGAGGCTCTTCCCTCCTCGGGGGCGGAGGGGCCCCTTCACTGAGGCTCTTCCCTTCTGGGGGGGCAGGGGGTTCCCCTCCCCAAGGCTCTTCCCTCCTGGGGGGGGCGGGAGGTTCCCGTCACCTAGGCTCTTCCCTCCTGGGGGATGGGGGGTGCCCATCTCTGAGGCTCTTCCCTCCTGGGGGGGGCGGGAGGTCCCTTTGTTGAGGCTCTTCCCTCCTGGGGGGGCCCATCCCCCAGGCTCTTCCCTCCTGGGGGCGGGGAGACCCCCTCCCTGAGGCTCCTCCCTCCTGGTGGTGGGGGGTTGGCGGGGGGCTCTGCACCAGTGTGAGTCTCACAGTGGTACACTTGGTAGCACTTCTTCACATAATTGCCAAGAACCACCTCCAGTGCAGACTGACAGGCACCACCTCTCTCCCAGCACCTGGAGCCTAGAATGGGTACCAGGAGGGGAGCTGTGGAAACACACACAGAGGAAAACAAGGGGCCCCATGCTGACGCCTCCTGGAGTGGGCACAACTCAATCAGGCAAATGGAGCTGCCAACCAGGCCACAGTAACAACCATTTCCATGTAGAAAAAAATGTTCCCTTCCAGTGGCTTCCGCTTTCTTTGCTCTAACAATGGTGAACCTGCCAGTGAGCAGGCCTCGCTCTGAGGATCTTTACGATGGGGATCAACGCCAGACACAGGGTCCAAATCCCTTGGTTCTCGCCACGGGATAGTGAGACTGCAGCCGTGACAGTACCTTCATGTTTAAACTTTTACGAGAATATTGGATTTATTAACAAAGACTGCAACATTCATTTTATCACTGGAATGACTTTTTAAAACACAATTTTCAATAAATTCTGGTCTTTAAAAAATACCAAACAAGACTAAATTGGGTTTGGGGTGGCAGGAAATCCTGAAGGGTGCAGAGGCCAGGCCCAGAACCACAGACACAGAGCACACCCCAGGCACAGGGGGGCACCCACCCACCCACCGTCTCTGCCGCACCACCTCTGTGGGGCCCACAGACACAGTGCACACCCCAGGCATAGGGGGGCACCCACCCACCCACCGTCTCTGCCGCACCACCTCCGTGGGGCCCACAGACACAGCCCTGCCCTGGCTCAGCCCATCCTCTCCTTCTCCCGCAGGCTCCCCCAGGAGCAGAGCAAGTTGTCCAGGGTGCAGAGAGGCCGTGGAGGATCTTCAACAAACCAGCTCCCGAAGCCTCAAAACACTCAGGTTCTCTCTTCCTACAACTGACCCGCCTGTGAATGTACAGCAGTTTTCAACCAAATGATGTGTCGTAATCAGAGTTTAATTATTGTAGCAACTTAATCCAAAACAAAGCGATCACTTAAATAAGCCTCATGGGATCGGACAATATTTTTAAATTTCAAATTGCTTTTTTTCCCTACAGGAATGTGATAGGGTGACAATAAAAGATCCTCACGAATAAACATATATCAGAATAAAATCCTGGAAGTAAGACGGTAATAAAACTTCAGGGAGATGAAAGATGCACAGTTTCTAACGTGT
>NW_016810868.1:445681-450443 GCF_001698545.2 Rhinopithecus bieti
GTGGGAGGGGTGAGGGTGGGAGGCGTGAGGGTGAGCGGCGTGGGCGGGGTGAGGGTGAGCGGCGTGGGAGGGTCAGGGTGAGCGGTGTGGGAGGGTCAGGGTGGGCGGCGTGGGAGGGGGTGTATGTGAGAAGTCTGGGAGAGGAGGCTCCCCATCAGCAGTCACAGGATGAGCATGCTGAAGCCTCAAGGAAACACCACCAGCACACCCAACAGAAGGGCTAAATAAAAAGCGGGTAAGAGCTAACACCAGCGTCCGGAGAGGACGACTCTGGTGAAGACGGGAGAAAGCCGACTCCTGCAACACTGCTGGTGGGCGAGTGAAATGCAGCCACGCTGGAGTACAGTTCTGCAATTTCCTCATAAAATTAACCCAAAGGCCATACAACCCAGTGATTATGCTCCTGTGTATTTGACTCACAGAGGTAAATCTTATTTCCAAAATGTGTACATAAATGTTCAGAGCAGCTCTAAAGTAAAAATGCCCAGTGTCCTTCAGCAGGTGAGTGCCCACGTACAAGGCTGTCCACACCCCACAGAACACCAAAGCTTCAGCAGAGAACGGGATGGGCTAATGAGACGTAACTTGGATGGATTTTAAGAGAAATAAGCTGAGTGACAAAAGCTACTTTCAAAAGGTTACATACACTGTAATTCCATTTATATAAAATCAGAAATAGGCCGGACACGTTGGATCATGCCAACCTGAGGCTGACAAAGGTCCAGGTCTGGTTGGCAGCTACACAGGGTGACGTCAGGGACCCTGGTGTGAAGGGTGTTCCACATCTCGACTGTGCCCTGGTGTGAAGGGGCTTCCACATCTCGACTGTGCCCTGGTGTGAAGGGGGTTCTAATCTTAACACTGCTGGTGTGAAGGGGCTTCCGCAGCTCAGCTGTGCCCTGGTGTGAAGGGGGTTCTAATCTCGACACTGCCCTGGTGTGAAGGGGCNAAAAAAAAAAATTAGAGAAATTGATATTTAGGGCTAGGTGAAGAGTTCTCACGCACAACACCAATAGCACAATCCACAGGAGAAAACTGATAAACTGGGCTTCATCAAAATGAAACATCTTTGCTCTGTGAAAGAAATTTGGAAAAAGAAGCTTCAGACCAGCAGAAAATACTGGAAACCACATATCTGACAAACACTCATATACGGAACTCTCAAAGCTAACAAAACAATGTAATTATAAAATGAGCAAAAGTCTGAAAGACATTTCCCCAAAGACGACACACTGACAGCAAAGCAATATATGGAAGGGGACAAGCGTGAGAGGTGTGGGAGGAAACAAGGGTGAGAGGCGTGGGGGAGGATGAGGGTGAGATGTGTAGGAGGGGATGACGGTGACAGGCATGGAAGAGGGTGAGAGTGAGAGGCATGGAAGGGGGCAGGGGGTGAGGGTGAGAGGCCCCGGAGTGGGTGAGGGTGAGCGGCGTGGGGGAGGGGTGAGAGTGAGAGGCGTGGGAGGGGTGTGAGAGGCGTGGGAGGGGTGAGAGTGAGCTGGGTAGGAGGAGAGGGTGAGCAGCGTGGGAGAGGTGAGGATGAGAGGCGTGGGAAGCGGTGAGGGTGAGAGGCGTGGGAGGNGGAGGGTGGTGATGGCTGCGCAGCAACGTGAATGTGCCTGATGCACTGAGCTGTTCACTTAAAAGTGGTTATGTTTGACGTGATGTGTTTTACCACACACACACACAAACACACACACGACAAGGCACCTGCATCAACTAGAGTCAAGGTCAAGGAGAAGTGAACAAGGTCATAAGTAATGGTAACTCGAAGTACTCAGTGGGTCCGTGGCATGGGTGAACACGTGGCTGCAGAGACGGCTCTGAGGGATTCAGGAGGTACTTGCAGAGATTACAGGTGAGGCAGGGAGGCAGAGCGAGAGTTCCAGGTAAGAGCACACGGAGCAGAAGAGGGTAGCACCTGGCTTGGATGGGAGATGAGAGGGGTGTGCCAGGGCGAGCTGGAAGGCACAGGGGAGCACGTGCTCTTGGGGCTGGCTCTCATGACCTCACCGTCTCCGCCTCTCTCTGTCCCACAGGTGCACTATGTCTGTGTCTGTTTCCCTCCCTCCTTCCCTTTCTGTCTCTCGAGCGCATCTTGCTGCCATGTGGTACTTGCAAAGCTTCTCAACTGAGCCCACACTAAGCTGCCAGACACCCCACTGATGTCCAGAACAGACACAGAACCACCTGGGCTCCCTATTGGGGAACCTGCCCTGGATTCACGTTCCAGTGACCACGGCTCTCTGGAGTTTTTTGTTGCTTCTCCCCACGGAGACCTGTCCAGCTCAGCAACCCTGTTTGCCACATTCAGTGATTTCCTCTTGGAATGTACCTCCACCCCTGGGATGCCCTTACTTTTCCCTGAGGGATGAATGCCCTCCTCCCTCCAAAGCACAGTTCAGACACGACAGCTCCTCCTGCCATGTCCACTAATGAATGCACTTCGCACTTGGAACACTGTTTGAAAGCCACACGAATGCCACACGTCTGCTTTACAAAGTGTCTTGGTCTTTCTCCAGTACACCAGGTTTGACTGCAATGAAGTCACTGTTAGAACTCAGGAGTCAGTCCCCTTTTAGGTCACCTACAAACCACCGTGCAGGCTGCTTGGTTCATGTGGCCATCCCGCTCAGCTGGTGCTTACAAACACAAAATGCACTTTCAAAGTACGTATCAATGAAAGTACAAAACAAACCCTGAAGAGGAAATAGCCATGCGAGGCTAATTCTTGCCGAGGTACACAACCTATTCTTTAATTTTAAAGGTTATTTTCAAAATCTCAACAGTAAGACTAAGAACAGCTTAACCGAAGTGAGGATTCTAGATTTAGATTTTGCTGGGACTCTTATCTAACAAAGCACAAGGAAAGTGAAGACCTAGCCATGGAGGCAGCGCAGCCAGCGGCTGGCCCATCTTCACGTGGCCTGGCTCTGGGAGGGCAGCCCTTCCCTGAGGCTCTTCCCTCCTCGGGGCGGAGGGGCCCCTTCACTGAGGCTCTTCCCTTCTGGGGGGGCAGGGGTTCCCCTCCCCAAGGCTCTTCCCTCCTGGGGGGGGCGGGAGGTTCCCGTCACCTAGGCTCTTCCCTCCTGGGGATGGGGGGTGCCCATCTCTGAGGCTCTTCCCTCCTGGGGGGGGCGGGAGGTCCCTTTGTTGAGGCTCTTCCCTCCTGGGGGGGCCCATCCCCAGGCTCTTCCCTCCTGGGGCGGGGAGACCCCTCCCTGAGGCTCCTCCCTCCTGGTGGTGGGGGGTTGGCGGGGGGCTCTGCACCAGTGTGAGTCTCACAGTGGTACACTTGGTAGCACTTCTTCACATAATTGCCAAGAACCACCTCCAGTGCAGACTGACAGGCACCACCTCTCTCCCAGCACCTGGAGCCTAGAATGGGTACCAGGAGGGGAGCTGTGGAAACACACACAGAGGAAAACAAGGGGCCCCATGCTGACGCCTCCTGGAGTGGGCACAACTCAATCAGGCAAATGGAGCTGCCAACCAGGCCACAGTAACAACCATTTCCATGTAGAAAAAAATGTTCCCTTCCAGTGGCTTCCGCTTTCTTTGCTCTAACAATGGTGAACCTGCCAGTGAGCAGGCCTCGCTCTGAGGATCTTTACGATGGGGATCAACGCCAGACACAGGGTCCAAATCCCTTGGTTCTCGCCACGGGATAGTGAGACTGCAGCCGTGACAGTACCTTCATGTTTAAACTTTTACGAGAATATTGGATTTATTAACAAAGACTGCAACATTCATTTTATCACTGGAATGACTTTTAAAACACAATTTTCAATAAATTCTGGTCTTTAAAAAATACCAAACAAGACTAAATTGGGTTTGGGGTGGCAGGAAATCCTGAAGGGTGCAGAGGCCAGGCCCAGAACCACAACCACAGAACACAGAGCACACCCCAGGCATAGGGGGGCACCCACCCACCCACCGTCTCTGCCGCACCACCTCCGTGGGGCCCACAGACACAGCCCTGCCCTGGCTCAGCCCATCCTCTCCTTCTCCCGCAGGCTCCCCAGGAGCAGAGCAAGTTGTCCAGGGTGCAGAGAGGCCGTGGAGGATCTTCAACAAACCAGCTCCCGAAGCCTCAAAACACTCAGGTTCTCTCTTCCTACAACTGACCCGCCTGTGAATGTACAGCAGTTTTCAACCAAATGATGTGTCGTAATCAGAGTTTAATTATTGTAGCAACTTAATCCAAAACAAAGCGATCACTTAAATAAGCCTCATGGGATCGGACAATATTTTAAATTTCAAATTGCTTTTTTTCCCTACAGGAATGTGATAGGGTGACAATAAAAGATCCTCACGAATAAACATATATCAGAATAAAATCCTGGAAGTAAGACGGTAATAAAACTTCAGGGAGATGAAAGATGCACAGTTTCTAACGTGTTTTAAAACTGTGACTGGTGCGCCATCCACAGGCAAAAATAAATTCAACCTCAGCCCAAGCCTCAGACTTTATACAAACATTAACTCAAAATGGATCACAGATTTAAAGTTCACACAAAACTGGCCGGGCGCGGTGGCTCAAGCCTGTAATCCCAGCAATTTGGGAGGCCGAGACGGGCGGATCACGAGGTCAGGAGATCGAGACCATCCTGGCTAACATGGTGAAACCCCGTCTCTACTAAAAAAAATACCAAAAACTAGCCGGGTGAGGTGGCGGGCGCCTGTAGTCCCAGCTACTCGGGACGGTGAGGCATGAGAATGGCGTGAACCCGGGAGGCGGTGCTTTCAGTGAGCTGAGATC
>NW_016810868.1:454366-461732 GCF_001698545.2 Rhinopithecus bieti
CTTCTTGACTGTGCCCTGGTGTGAAGGGGGTTCCGCATCTCGACTGTGCCCTGGTGTGAAGGCGGTTCCACTTCTCGACTGTGCCCTGGTGTGGAGGGTCTTTGGCATCTCGACTGTGCCCTGGTGCGGAGGGTGTTCCACTTCTCGACTGTGCCCTGGTGTGAAGGGGGTTCCGCATCTCGACTGTGCCCTGGTGTGAAGGTGGTTCCACCTCTCGACTGTGCCCTGGTGTGAAGGGGGTTCGGCATCTCGACTATGGTGGTGGTTCCGCACGTCCACACACGGTAAACTGAACAGAATACCCTGCGCGTGCTGCACGTGTGCACAGGTGATAGTGAAACTAAGTAAGCCCCAGGGACTTTACTAATGTCAGTGTCCTGGGTCTGACATTGTCCTCTAGTTATCAAAGACATCACCACTGAGGGAAGCTTGGTGAAAGGTATTTTTGCAGTTTCCTGTGACACTGTAATTATTTTTAAGATTTTCTAAAGCTTTGCCACGTAGAGAAGAATACTGCAAAAGGTTGAAGTTGGGTCAGGCCGGCCAGCCTAGGAGTGGAGAAGCCCCAGGGCTAGGGCAGTTGTCGGCACCACAAGGTGCCTGCCCTCTCTGTCCCAGGAGAGGACGCAACACCCGGCAGCTGTGGGCCCCTGAGCCAGCAGTCCAGCCCCATAGCGCACCCACCACCCACTGTGGTCACTGCAGGCAGGCCACAGAAAACACACACAGCACTCACAGTCAGGCTAAGACATTATGACAGAAACAAAGGTGGAGACACCCTGGGGGGAGAAAAAAGCTAAACCTGAGAGGAAAAAACAAAAATCACAAACAGGTGGTGTCAAGTCCAAGAGAATCCCCACTTGAGGAATCAGAATTTACAACAGAGATTATAGAAGAATTATAATCACCATCTTTTGAAAGATATAGCAAGACAGAATTCAGAACAGTATTTTTTAAATTAAAAGAACTAATCAGGCCGGGTGCAGTGGCTCACACCTGTAATCCCAGCACTCTGAGAGGCCAAAGTGGACGGATCACCTGAGGTCAGGAGTTCAAGATCAGCCTGGCCAACATGGTGAAACCTCGTCTCTACTAAAAATACAAACATTAGCCAGGTGTGGTGGCGTGTGCCTGTAATCCCAGCTACTCGGGAGGCTGAGGCAGGAGAATCACTTAAACCTGGGAGGTGGGGATTATACTGGGCTGAGATTGCACCATTGCACTCCAACCTGGGTGACAGGGCGAGACTCATCTCAAAAAACAAACAAACAAACAAACAAAACAGAGAACTAATCAGAGATACTGGGTGTGAAAAAAATACATGTCAAAATAAAATATAGCAATATATGAGATGAACAGCAAGAAGGAGAAGGGCTGAGGAACCAATCAGGAAGCTGGAAACAGAGAGCTGCCCCGGGGGACAGAAGAGCCAGCCATTTAAGGGGAGCTCCATGGGAAGAAAACGGAAAGAAAAATACAGAGCATTCTTCTGGAGCTGAAGACACAGAACCTCCAAGACGGGGCTGTGAAGCCCTAAACAGTGGCTAAGAGGAAAGAGCAAATAATCTACAAAGGACAAGAAAGTGCCTTCAGAATGTTCACCAACAATGTCAAAGAGAAAATTCCACGGGAATGTGATCACAAACCTGGAACTTATACCCAAATTCACATCAAACAGAGAGAGCACATTAAAAGCACTGTGCACACTTTCAAAACCTGTATCGTGTATGCACCATGTAAGAGATGGGGATGAGTCCAGCACAGTGTGTGTGAGGAGCAGCTATGCTTTGTGTGTGAAAATCAGCATGGTACGTTGGAGGGGTAGGCGTGGCCTGTGTGTGAACAGCATGGTGCGTGTGAGGGTCAGACGTGGCCAGCATGGTGCGTGTGAGGGTCAGGCGAGCCGTGTGTGTGAAAATCACGATGGGAGGGGCAGGCGCGCCCTGTGTGTGAAAATCAGCACGGTGCGTTTTGAGGGGCAGGCACTCCGTGTGGGTGAAAATCATGGTGCGTGTGAGGGGCAGGCGCTCCGTGTGTGTGAAAATCAGCAGAGTGTGTGAGGGGCAGGCGCACCGTGTGTGTGAAAATCATGGTGCGTGTGAGGGGCAGGCGCTCCCTGTGTGTGAAAATCAGCACAGTGTGTGAGGGGCAGGCGCACCGTGTGTGTGAAAATCAGCACAGTGTGTGAGGAGCAGGCGCACCGTGTGTGTGAAAATCAGCAGTGTGTGAGGGGCAGGCGCACCGTGTGTGTGAAAATCAGCACGGTGCGTGTGAGGGGCAGGCACTCCCTGTGTGCAAAAATCATGGTGCGTGTGAGGGGCAGGCGCTCCCTGTGTGTGAAAATCAGCACGGTGCGTGTGAGGGGCAGGAACGCCGTGTTTGAAAATCAGAACAGTGTGTGAGGGGCAGGCGCGCCCTGTGTGTGAAAATCAGCACGGTGTGTGTGAGGGGCAGGCACGCCCTGTGTGTGAAAATCAGCACAGTGTGTGAGGGGCAGGCGCGCCCTGTGTGTGAAAATCAGCACAGTGTGTGAGGAGCAGGCGCACCGTGTGTGTGAAAATCAGCAGTGTGTGAGGGGCAGGCGCACCGTGTGTGTGAAAATCAGCACGGTGCGTGTGAGGGGCAGGCACTCCCTGTGTGCAAAAATCATGGTGCGTGTGAGGGGCAGGCGCTCCCTGTGTGTGAAAATCAGCACGGTGCGTGTGAGGGGCAGGAACGCCGTGTTTGAAAATCAGAACAGTGTGTGAGGGGCAGGCGCGCCCTGTGTGTGAAAATCAGCACGGTGTGTGTGAGGGGCAGGCACGCCCTGTGTGTGAAAATCAGCACAGTGTGTGAGGGGCAGGCGCACCCTGTGTGTGAAAATCAGCAGTGTGAGGGGCAGGCACGCCCTGTGTGCAAAAATCATGGTGCGTGTGAGAGGCAGGCGCGCCCTGTGTGTGAAAATCAGTACGGTATGTGTGAGGGGCAGGCGCACCGTGTGTGTGAAAATCAGCACGGTCTGTGTGAGGGGCAGGCGCCCTGTGTGTGAAAATCAGCACAGTGTGAGGGGGGCAGGCGCGCCCTGTGTGTGAAAATCAGCACGGTGTGTGTGAGGGACAGGCGCCGTGTGTGAAAATCAGCACGCTATGTGTGAGGGGCAGGCGCGC
This sequence comes from Rhinopithecus bieti, assembly GCF_001698545.2. Taxonomy (NCBI): domain Eukaryota; kingdom Metazoa; phylum Chordata; class Mammalia; order Primates; family Cercopithecidae; genus Rhinopithecus; species Rhinopithecus bieti. The sequence goes on from NW_016810868.1 coordinate 457,513, forward strand.
CCTGTGTGTGAAAATCAGCACGGTGTGTGTGAGGGACAGGCGCCGTGTGTGAAAATCAGCACGCTATGTGTGAGGGGCAGGCGCGCCCTGTGTGTGAAAATCAGCACGGTCTGTGTGAGGGGCAGGCGCACCATGTGTGTGAAAATCAGCACAGTGTGTGTGAGGGGCAGGCGCCCTGTGTGTGAAAATCAGCACAGTGTGTGAGGGGCAGGCGCGCCCTGTGTGTGAAAATCAGCACGGTATGTGTGAGGGGCAGGCGCGCCCTGTGTGTGAAAATCAGTACGGTATGTGTGAGGGGCAGGCGCACCGTGTGTGTGAAAATCAGCACGGTGTGTGTGAGGGACAGGCGCCGTGTGTGAAAATCAGCACGCTATGTGTGAGGGGCAGGCGCGCCCTGTGTGTGAAAATCAGCACGGTGTGTGTGAGGGGCAGGCGCAGTGTGTGAAAATCAGCACGGTATGTGTGAGGGGCAGGCGCGCCCTGTGTGTGAAAATCAGTACGGTATGTGTGAGGGGCAGGCGCACCGTGTGTGTGAAAATCAGCACGGTCTGTGTGAGGGGCAGGCGCCCTGTGTGTGAAAATCAGCACAGTGTGAGGGGCAGGTGCGCCGTGTGTGAAAATCAGCACAGTGTGTGAGGGGCAGGCGCGCCCTGTGTGTGAAAATCAGCACAGTGTGTGTGTGAGGGGCAGGCGCGCCATCTGTGAAAATCAGCAGTGTGTGAGGGGCAGGCGCGCCATGTGTGTGAAAATCAGCACAGTGTGTGAGGGGCAGGCGTGCCCTGTGTGTGAAGCGCTCAGGATTCAAGACCTATTCTGCTCTCAAGGTAAGCCTGAGCCCAGCAGCTCAGGGTAGGGAGGGAGACCTGGGCATGTCTCCAGGTGGCCCTTTGCCCCTGACTTCTGTCACATTCTGGCCCTAACCAAGTTCATTTCTATTCACTTCTCAATGAAACAGAGTGAGTGCTGAGTCTTCCCTAGCTGGAGTTAAAGCCCCAAAGTCCAAAGCAGAAGAGTCAGTGGCCTCCTTGAAAGTATCTGACATGTTTCTACAGACGGCAACAGAATCCTGTGAGAAGAGCAAAGCCCAAGAAGGAAGCGAGGCATCACCTGGCATCACTCAGCTTTGTCACTCACGCATGAGGCATTAGGAGCGTCTCCTTTTTTTTTTTTTCTTTGTTTGTTTGTTTGTTTTTTTGAGACAGGGTCTCACTCTGCTGCCCAAGGTGGAATGCAGTGGGGTGATCTGGGCTCACTGCAGTCTCCACCTCCCACGCTCAAGCAATCCTCCCACCTCACGCTCCTGAGTAGCTGGGACTACAGGTGTGCACCACTATGCCGGGTTAATTTTTGCATTTTTTACAAAATTTTGTATTTGAGTTTTGCCACACTGCCCAGGCTGGTCTCAAAGTCCTGGGCTCAAGCAATCCACCCGCCTCAGCCTCCCAAAGTGTTAGGATAACGGCCGTGAGCCACTGCACCCAGCCCTCTCCTAGCTCCTCACGGGCCCTGTCGGATAACCACTGACACTTACTGGCTTCTCCTCAATGCACCAAAGTCCATTTGCCGTTACTAAAACAAAAGAGATGGGAAAAAGGAAACAGCAAGAGAAGACACAAAATTACCAGGCCCACGACGGACTTCGGCATGGTCTTGCGTGCCCTGTGGACCTTGACGTCAGTGCCAGGGGCCGGGGGCTTCCTGTCCTCTGTGTCAGCACTCCCCTCCCCAAGGGTGGCTGGTGGGGCGGCTGGCGTCTGGGGAAAAGCGCTTGGAGTCCTGCCTTTGCCAGCCCCTCCAGGAAGGGTTTTTGCAGCATGGCCAGGCAGCGAAGAGGCCAGAGTGCTGGTAGTCCTCAAGGGCTGGGCCTGCAGGGCCGGCTTATTTAAGATGTATCCGTTGCTGCCGATGACAGAGGTCTGCACAAAGTCATCGGCAGTGACGTGGTTTTGCTTCCCTGCTTCTGAGTCTCTTTCTGAAACCCCGTTTTCCGCTATCCGGGTTAGTGTGTTGGTGCCATCCTGGGGGTTGACCCTTGCGCTGTCCTGAGTGTGTTTTGCAGCATTTGCATGACTGCTGGCATCACTGTTTTCACAAGACCCGTTGGTCTCACCGTCCGCAGCCATGTGGGCCTCTCCTGCCTGTTTCTCTGCTGAGCCTTCATCGGCAGCCATAGGTGTCTCTGCCAACAGAGGAGAAAGGAGTGTCACCGGCTGCAGGCCCCGCTCTCCACAGCACCACCACAATTTGCTCCTCCCACCATGGCACAAAACCACCACAATGTCCTCCCACCACCACCATATCACCACAATGTCCTCCCCCCACCATGGCACCACCACAATGTCCTCCTCCAAGCATGACACCACCACAATGTCCTCCTCCCACCACGACATCACCACAATGTCCACCCCCCACCACGGCACCACCACAATGTCCTCTCCCCACCACGACATCACCACAATGTCCTCCCCCGACCATGACATCACCACAATGTCCTCCCCGACCACGACATCACTACAATGTCCTCCCCCCACCACGGCACCAACACAATGTCCTCCCCCCACCACAATATCCTCCCCCACCATGACATCACCACAATGTCCTTCCCCAATCACAACATCACCACAATGTCCTCCCCCCACCACGACACCAACACAATGTTCTCCCCCAACCACAATATCCTCCCCCACCACGACATCACCACAATGTCCTCCCCCAACCATATCACCAATGTCCTCCCCCCACCACAACATCAACACAATGTCCTCCCCCCACCATGACATCACCACAATGTCCTCCCTCACCACAATATCCTCCCCTACCATGACATCACCACAATATCCTTCCCCCACCACGACATCACCACAATGTCCTCCCTCACCATGGGACCACCACAATGTCCTCCCCCCACCACAGTATCCTCCCCCCACCACGACATCACCACAATGTCCTCCCCGACCACGACATCACCACAATGTCCTCCCCCCACCACGACATCACCACAATGTCCTCCCCCCACCACGACATCACCACAATGTCCTCCCCCCACCACTATATCCTCCCCCACCATAACATCACCACAATGTCCTCCCCCCACCACAATATCCTCCCCTACCATAACATCACCACAATGTCCTTCCCCCACCACGACATCACCACAATGTCCTCCCTCACCAGAACACCAACACAATGTCCTCCCCCCACCACGACATCACCACAATGTCCTCCCCCCACCACGACATCACCACAATGTCCTCCCCACACCACAATATCCTCCCCCACCATAACATCACCACAATGTCCTCCCCCCACCACGACATCACCACAGTATCCTCCCCCCACCACGACATCACCACAATGTCCTCCCGCACCACGACATCACCACAATGTCCACTATCAGTGTCTGACATAAACAGCAGTGCAGGTGACACCAAAGGGAAAGAGGAATGTGAGGGGCGGATTGTTCCCACCTGCGTGGACACAATCATTTACTTAAAAACAGACTCAATGAGCAAGTAAAACACAAGAGCACAACCCAACTGCTGAATTTGAAATCATGTTACAAAATCAAAGACATTTCCTTATATCAACATTTCCTAGAAAATGTAAGACAGAAAGTATCATTCACAGAAGTAGGGAAAACTACAAACGGTATTAGGAAATTTGCCAAGATTACTCACAGCCAGTGTGTTGGGGAAAAAAAAAGTTAAACAGAGGGCATTTCATGCTCCTAAATGCATGGCATTACAAAGCTGTCAAGTCCCCTCAAATTGAATCTATAGGCTGGGTGCAGTGGCTCATGCCTGTAATCCCAGCACTTTGGGAGGCCAAGGAGGGACGATCACTTGAACCCAGGAGTTCAGGACCCACCTGGGCAACACAGTGAGACTCTGTCTGTACCAAAAATAAAAAAATTAGCCGGGCATGGAGGTGCACACTTGTAGTCCCAGATACTCAGGAGGCTGTGGCAGGAGGATCGCTTGAGCACAGGAGGTGAAGGCTTCAGTGAGCTGATTGCACCACTGCACTCCAGCCCAGGTGACAGATCTCATTAAAAAAAAAAAATATATATATATATATGTGTGTGTGTGTGTGTGTGTGTGTGTGTATATATATGTGTGTGTGCATATATGTATATATGTGTGTGTATATGTGTGTGTATATATATGTGTGTATATATGTGTGTGTATATGTGTATATATGTATATATGTGTGTGTATATA
>NW_016810868.1:462284-498342 GCF_001698545.2 Rhinopithecus bieti
ATATATATATATATATGAGCAAACTGAATCCAGCTCCCCTCCAACAACTACAACAAAAAAAATTGGTGAGGAGGATTAAACACTATGAACAAGTGGGGATTTAACCCCAGAAATGCAAGGTTGGCTTAATAGCTTAATGAATTAATATGCCAAATATCAATAGAACAAAAGGACAAAACCACATAAGCATCTCATTAGACAGGAAAAAATGAACATCCCTTCATGGTCAAAACACTTAGCAAATAGTTTGCTAAGAAAAAAAAAATCCCTCAACCTGACATAGGGCATCTATGAAAAACCTACAGCTAACATCACACTTAAAGGTGAAAACCCTGGAAGCTTTCTCCCTAAGATCAGAAACCAGACAAGGACACCCAGTCTTGCCACTTCTATTCAACCCTGTACTGGAGATTCAAAGTAGGCTCATAAGAAAGAAACACAAATAAAAGGTATACAGATTGGAATGGAAGAAACCAAATGAGCCCTAAAGATGACACAAGCTTTTATATAGAAATTCCCAAGGAAGTATAAGTTATTAGAACTAATAAACGAGGTTAGCAAGGTTACAGGATATAAGATAAATACGCAAAAATCAATTTTATTTCTTTTTTTTTTTTAAGATGAAGTCTCACTCTGTCGCCCAGGCTGGAGAGCAATGGCATGATCTCTGCTCACCACAACCTCTGCCTCCCAGGTTCAAGTGATTCTCCTGCCTCAGCCTCACGAGTAGCTGGGATTACAGGCGCTCGCCACCACCTCAGGCTAATTTTCGTATGTTTAGTAGAGATGGGGTTTCACCATGTTGGCCAGGCTGCTCTTGAACTCCTGACCTCAGGTGATCCGCCTGCCTTGGCCTCCCAAAGTGCTGAGATTACAAGCAAGAGCCACTGTGCCCAATCAATTGTATTTCTATACAGTATCAACTATCAAAATGAAAAAGAATTTTTAAAACAATTATATTTAAAATATCACTGAAAAATATAATACTTATGGGCCAGGCATGGTGGTTCACGCCGGTAATCCCAGCACTTTGGGAGGCCGAAGAGAGTAGACCACTTGAGCCCAGGAGTTCAAGACTAGCCTGGGCAACACAGGGAAACAGTGTCTCTTTAAAAAAAAAACCCTGGGCGCAGTGGCTCACGCCTATAATCCCAACACTTTGGGAGGCTAAGGCAGGCGGATCACAAGGTCAGGAGATCGAGACCATCCTGGCTAACACCGTGAAACCCCGTCTCTACTAAAAAATAAAAAAAATTAGCTGGGTGTGGTGGCAGGCACCTGTAGTCCCAGCTACTCAGGAGGCTGAGGCAGGAGAATGGCGTGAACCCGGGAGGCGGAGCTTGCAGTGAGCCGAGATCACGCCACTGCACTCCAGCCTGGGCAACAGAGCAAGACTCTGCCTCAAAAAAAAAAAAATTAGTGTGGTGTGGTGGCTCACACCTATGGTCCCAGCATACTTGGGAGGCTGAGGTGGTAGGACTGCCTGAGCCCAGGGAGATGGAGGTTAGAGTAAGCCGTGATCACACTCCAGCCTGGATTACAGAGGGAGACCCTGTCTAAAGAAAAGAAAATCGCCATCCTGGCTAACATGGTGAAACCCCGTCTCTACTAAAAAATACAAAAAACTAGCCAGGCGACGTGGCGGGCGCCTGTAGTCCCAGCTACTCGGGAGGCTGAGGCAGGAGAATGGCGTAAATCCAGGAGGCGGAGCTTGCAGTGAGCTGAGATCCGGCCACTGCACTCCAGCCTGGGCGGCAGAGCGAGACTCCGTCTCAAAAAAAAAAAAAAAAAAAAAAAAAAAGAAAAGAAAAGAAAAAAGAAAAGCCTACAATAAACCCTCACATTTAAAGCCAACTGATTTTCAACGAGGGTGCAAGAACAATTCAATGGGGAAGAAAGGTATTTTCCATAAATGTTGCTGGGACAACTGATTATCAACTTGCAAAAGAATAAAGTGGGACCCCCACTTCAAACCACATACAAAAATTAACTCAAAATTGATCGAAAACCTAGATAAAAGAGATAAAACTCCAAGAAGAAAAAAAACAAATGTAAATCTTTGGGACCTTCTATTAAGTAATGATTTCTTAGGTGTTAGACCAGAAGCACCAGCAACTGAAAGGAAAAAAAAAAAAACAGGTAAGTTGGACTGCATCAAGATTAAAATCATTTGTACTTCAAAGGACATCATCAAGAAAGGGGAAAGACAAGCCACAGACTGGAAGAAAATATCTGCAAATCCCATGGCGAATAAGGGACTTCTGCTTATAGAAAGAACTCTGAAAACTCAACAATAAAAATCAATCCAATTTGAAATCACAGGATGTGAAGAGATATTTCTCCAAAGAAGATCTAAAGGCGGTCAATAAGCACATGAAATGATGCTCAACATCACTGGCCATCAGGAAAACGCAAACCAAAATCACAATGAGATGCCACTTCACACCTGCCAGGACAGCCACAGACACTAAGAAATTGTGGTGAGGACGTGGAGAACCTGGAGCCCTTCACAACTGCTGCAGGGAAAGCAAGATGGGGCAGTCACTGTGGGGGTCCAGCAGTTCCCCCAGGGTGGATCAGGCCGTGGCTCAGCGGCAGTGGGTAAGGAAACGGCACAGGCAGAGCCTAAAGGGTAATGGAATAACCTGGTGCCTGTGGCATCTAGTGTCACGTAGGAAACAAGTTCCACTAGAAAGGCTAAAGGAGGTGTGACCAGGGAGAGAAGAGGGAAGAGCCGGAGGGCACTGGAGCCAACAGAAGAAACAGTTCAAAGACACAGAAAGGACGGCAACAGGAAGGGGCCAAAGAACGGGAAGAAAACACCCAGTCAGGCTGCAGGAGGTGGATGGCACGGGAGTGGGGGCAACCCTGGAGGGTCGGCTGGGGGTGGCGGCAGAGGCAGGCAGCGGTCAGCGCAGTGCACAGCCGGTGGGTGGACGAGCACCCACAGGCACAGAGAGGCCGTCTACGGTGAAAGGACGACAAGGCGGGGGCCACAGCCCACAGTCCATGAGGGGCCAGGCCTTGCTCGCTGTCGGAAGAGGTGCAGGCTCCAGCTGGGAGAGCCTTAGGCAAGTCCTGTGCCGGAGCTGCTCCCACAGCCGCCAGCCTCATGGGTCCAGCTGGAACACCGCTCTCCCTTCACTGTGGACAGCACAGCTCGTCTGGCGCCATGGGCCCTCATTTCCTGGGGGCGCTCTTGGTGGTGCAGGCTCTACAGCAACATCCGAACCCTGAAGACTCATGTGTGCGCCACGCCTTACAGAGGGGTGCAGCCCCGCCAACTTCCCTCACCCCAGCTCCCCTCCTCCTAACTCCCCTCACCCTGCCTCTCTGCAGACACTTGCTTCCAACCGCTCCCTCCACCTCCTGGTGACCACTGCTGTTCTCCAAGTCTCTGCCATAAAATTGGAGTCATGCAGTTTTGGCCCTTTGGGTCTGGCCTCCTTCACTTAACAAACCGTGCATAAGCTTCATCCACGGTGTGGCGTGAGTCACGCTGTGTGCTCTTCTGGGCTGCTGACCGCTGTCCCACTGTGTGGATGCACCACAATCTGTTCATCCAGCTCCTTATCAACTGAGGACGCCGGAGTGTCTCCGGTTTTTGGTGACGTGAACAATGCTGCTATAAACATTTGTGTGGTCACTCACTTTTAATTTTCTGGGTGTACTTTAAGACAAGGACATGCAGGATTTTTGCTTTTCATACTTTGACAAATGTGTTCCTTTTCCAGCAGAGCTTTTGTGTGTGTCTGTGCAACTGTGTCTATTTAGGAATGGGATATATTAGAAACTATAACATAAACCTAGGTAAAGCAAAGAAAGTCAGAAGATGGGGACAAATAAGAGAGGAAGAGCAGCAGGTTTTCTAGTCTGGAGGGAGGCGCTGCTCCTGTCCCTCGGTGCATACCGCCCTCACCTTCTCCCAGCAGCTCGGTTTTCACACAGCAATCCTGCTGAGGCTCCCCCCTCGCCGGAACTGCCTGTTAGAGAGAAACAACAGACGTCAGCCGGGTTCAGCGGGAGGCTGCTTTTCCAAATGGACATCATTTGGAAAAAGTCAAAAAATCGTCGTTACAACATTCACTATGAGCTGCTGGACAGTCACTTACTCCTGCCAGCTGGCTACAGTCGCCTCCAGAAGAACTGACATTCAGAACACAGTCCAGGAAACTTCTGTATTTCTATTTTTGGAGACAATTTTTTAACAATAAGAACACATTTGTGTATTATTTATATAATTAGGTATCTGGAATATTTTGGCTCTGTTACAGGAATGTTACAATTTATTTCAAAATGCATTCTGCTGCTGACAATAACTCATATATTTCAAATGTCCAACCTCCTACAAAAAATTATAGAAATAAATAAAGAAAATTCAGTAGGAAACTTAAATCACTAAATGTTTGAGATTAAGCATCTACTATGTAGAGTTATATATTATACAAGGCCTCTTAAATTTTTTTTTTTGTTGAGACAGAGTTCACTCTCTTGTCCAGGCTGGAGTACAGTGGCGCGATCTCGGCTCACTGCAACCTCTGCTTCCACAGTTCAAGTGATTCTCAGGCCTCAGTCACCCAAGTAGCTGGGACTACAGGCACCCGCCACCACGCCCGGCTAATTTTTGTGTTTTCAGTAGAGATGGGGGTTTCGCCATGTTGGCCAGGCTGGTCTCAAACTCCTGGTCTCAAGCGATCTGCCCGCCTCAGCCTCCCAAAGTCCTGGGATGAGAGGTGTGAGTCACTGCACTTGGGTGGTACTTGGACGTAATTTTTTTTTTAACACAAAAATCCTTGCCTCCAAGAATCTTAGAGTCTGGTTGGAGAAGTGAACATAAACACAAAAAACACTCCTAGCCAGGCCCCTCCTGATGCAGAAGCAGGGCCATGGAGTCCATGAGGAGACAGCAGGGAGTATGCAATTGCCCCGCCCACAGCTGGGGGCTTGGGAAGAGGGCTGCTGACCACTCTGGGCAGTCTGAGAGGCCAGACTCCAAGTGGGAACTGTCAGGCTGACACTGACAGCGTGGTGATGTGATACTGGAGAAACCCCTCCGCTGAGGCCACTGGAAGCTGGAAGTGGGCAGGAAGCCTCGGGGGCAGAGTGATAAAATAGCAACAAGTGAGCGAGGCACACCTCGGGCTCCAGGAGTCCAAGACCAGACGAGGAGAGGCAGAGACCTGCCCGAGGTCTCTAGGAGCAGCCAGTCAGACAGCTGCAGGAGGCCAACCACGCCCTGTTTCCATCTTTGACTATCAACAAGTAAAAAGTGTAAGAGGTTGCAAAAACCTGGGTGTCCAGCGTCTGGATGAGAAAACGCGTCAACAATGGGGCCTCTCAACAGACCCCTCCTCCCCACAAAGCAGGCACTAGGCCAGCCCCTACCTGTGCCCAGATGTGGCTACTGCTTTTCAGGGCTCAGATCCCTGACCTGGGGGCCTCCAGGCTGACTTGGTAACATCTGACTTAACTACATCACCTTCCCCAGGAGCTGGTCTTAGCAACGGTGCACAGCCCACCCCACCACGGTAAGGCAGGGAGGCTCAGGTATCCACCTCCCACCCCCTGATCTCCCACTGCCAAGCCAGGGCCAGGCAGCCCAGCTGCTCATGCCAGCCCTTGAACATGCAGGGCACGCTACCTTTTCTGGTCCATCACAGCTGTATGCCAGCCAGCTCAGCCTGCACTCTTCATACCTACCCCCAACAGGAGTTCTCCAGGGACCCCTGCAATCCTTCCAGGAGTCCAGGAGGTCAAACCTATTTTCATAATAATACTAGGACCTCAATTTTCTTTTTCACTGTGTTGATATTTGCGCAGACGGTACCCAAGCGGGGGTATCAGCCCCTTAGCATTGACCAGGTCAGGACACCAAAGTGTACACCAGCAACTGAACTCTTGATCACCAGGCCCTTGGGGGGCTCGCCTGAGAACACCCTGGATGAGGCAGTGAGATGATGGCCTCTGAGCACAGCTCTCCAGTGTTCTACATCAGAGGAAGGGGGCAGGCAACAGGCCAGGCGCAATGGCTGGGTGGAACCCGAAGCTTTCCTCACTCATAGAGCATCTTCACTTAAAAGAACAACTGGCATGGCCGGGCGCAGTGGCTCAAGCCTGTAATCCCAGCACTTTGGGAGGCCGAGACGGGCAGATCACGAGGTCAGGAGATCGAGACCATCCTGGCTAACACGGTGAAACCCCGTCTCTACTAAAAAAATACAAAAAAACTAGCCGGGCGATGTGGCGGGTGCCTGTAGTCCCAGTTACTCGGGAGGCTGAGGCAGGAGAATGGCGTAAACCCAGGAGGCGGAGCTTGCAGTGAGCTGAGATCCGGCCACTGCACTCCAGCCTGGGCGACAGAGCGAGACAGAGCGGGACTATGCTACTCAGACTTGGATATGTCACTCAGGCCTGGACATGCCACTCAGGACTGGATATGCCACTCAGGCCTGGACCTGCCATTCAGGCCTGGACTTGCCACTCAGGCCTGGACATGGCACTCAGGCCTGGACTTGCCACTCAGGCCTGGATATGCCACTCAGACCTGGATACGCCACTCAGGCCTGGATATCTGGCAGCCATTTCCACAAAACAGAGTGAGCCTCAAAGAAAACAACCAGTAGTATTTGTTGCCAGTGTTAAAACTCTACCTTTTGAATTTTCGAAACACATGTAAATGTGTATCCATCCCCATGAGCTTGAAAGTTTCCCGTAGTTATGACTTTTCTTATTACATGAGAGGTATCATTAGTGACTATGATTTCTGATACCATATAATAAAATGTGTCAACATGGGGAAGATCTTCATAACAAGGTGAGCCAACATTCCCCAAATGCCTAGTGCCTAATATTCAAAATCACGCATGGGCAAAAGATGCATTCAAGATGGGCTTTAACGCCACAGAGGAAGAAGGCCACTGGCACAGTTTCACCTTGTTGCGTCTTGGTGCCGTATCAAAGCAGAACAGCTGCAATTATCTGAAAAGATATCAAAATACTTCTCCCTTGCCAACCACAGTCTATGTAAGGCCAGATTTTCTCCTACCAGACAGTATCACCTCAGGCTGGGTGCAGAAGCCGATCTTAAATCCAGCTGTCTCTTGGATTAGCCAGACATGACAGAGATGGACCAACATGGAAAACAATGCCACCCAACTGAGTTTTTTCATTCAGAAAAAGTACTTTTCACAGAAACTGCTGTTTTCCGTAACATGTAAATAAAATGCTCTATGTTTATTATTTTTAAAAAATTATGTGATTTTTAACTTTTCAGTTTTCATTTCTTTTACAGTATCTATCATTAGATACAACCCAATTAACAAGAGCCCTCTGGGGCCCTCAATACTTTTAAGACTAGAGCCTTGAGGCACACCAAAGACACCCTGCCTGCCACGGCACAGCTCTGCCGACAAGGTCCCCTGGCCTGAGATGAGCCCGGGTGGAGCATGGCAGGGCAGACCTCGTGAAGCTGCCGGGGTCTACAGACATTTTCGGGCATGAGCTGTGGCCCTCACATGCTGTCCCCTCCTGAAGGCACCTGCCAAATCCCACTCCATCTCACAGTCCTCATCACCACCACCAGCCACAAATCCTACCCATGAAATTAAGTTGTGTCATCTTTTGAAAAAATGTTTAAGAATGCTATGTAACACCCTACCAAATAATGTCTAGAACTATCCACTATTCTGCTGTGTGTCCAATTCAACTGCACTCAGGAATCCTCTGACAAGCACTGACCAACAAGCCAGTCCTCACACCAGTGTTAGGTCCAGAAACACAGCACAGACGCCTCTGGCTGGTCTGTAGCATCCCCAGTGCTCCCTTCCATTAAGGGACAGCTGAGGACGGCCCAGGGCAGAGGTGAAAGGAAAAGCGGACACCAAGGAGGAGGGAGGCCCGGCAGAAGCAGACAGAGCAGGTTCTGCAAGGCAGCGGCTCCACCCTCTCTTCCAGAACTTCTCACTGCTTCTCCTGACTTCCAGGAGGCTTGGGAAGGTTTTCTCCTAGCAATGGATGCTGCTTCTGTGGCCCAGGGGCTGCCCCTAGGGGCTGAAGCATCACAGGCTGGCTTCGGAGAACAGCCCTGGGAGCAGCACTGCCAAGTCTCCTTAGGGCTGATGGATTCTAGGAGTTTATGAAACCTCCAGATTAAGAACAAATTAGTTTACAATACAAATGTAAATGATAGGCTGGGCGCGCGGGCTCACACCTGCAATCTCAGCACTTTGGGAGGCCCAGGCGGGCGGATCACAAGGTCAGGAGTTTGAGACCAACATGGCAAAACCCCATCTCTACTAAAAATATCAAAATTAGCCGGGCGTGGTGGCGGGCATCTGTAATCCCAGCCTACTCTGGGAGGCTGAGGCAGGAAGAATCGCTTGAACCGGGGAGGCGGGGGAGGTTGCAGCTGAGCCCCAAGATACACCACGCACTCTAACCTGGGGTGACACAGTGAGACTCCGTGTCAAAATAAATTAAAAAGGAGAGGGGAAGGGCCAGGCGCGGTGGCTTAAGGCCTGCTAATCCCAGCACTTTGGAGGCCGAGGACGGCGGATCACGAGGTCAGGAGATCGAGACCATCCTGGCTAACATGGGTGAAACCCCGTCTCTACTAAAAATACAAAACAAACTAGCCGGGACGTGGCGGGCGCCCTGTAGTCCCAGGTACTTGGGAGGCTGAGGCAGGAGATGGCGTGAACCCGGGCAGCGGAGCTTGCAGGTGAGCTGAGATCCGCCACTGCCCACTCCAGCACTGGGCCGCAGAGCCGAGACTCCGTCTCAAAAAAAAAAAAAAAAAAAAAAAAAAAAAAGGAGAGGAAGAGCGCCTATTCTTAACAGTGCAGAAATGCTGTTTCTCAATTCATTCAGCCTGCCACACTATTCCTTCTCCTTGATCTAAGCAAACGAAATGAATTAGTTAAAACAAAACTGCTGTTTTATGTATCCTAAATTAAGACCTTTCCACTGACAACATCCACCTAGCTGGGGAGGGAGCAGCCGCAATGGACTCCAGACCCCGCCCGCAGAAGGCTCCGCCAGTCCAGGAAGCGTGGCCAGGGAAATTCCAGAAAAAAAATCATCTGGCATTTTCCTCAGGAGCCCCCAACCGCAACTCCCCACGACCAGGATCCCACCGACGGCCCAGGCCAGCAGTCCATGCCCCTGCCCTGCCATGGGCCCGTGTGCCATGACTGGCAGAGCCCAGCCCCCGCCCCAGATGATGCCACGCCCTATGACGGCCCCCCCCCACCCCACCCACGAGGCAGAGGAGCCCAGGCAGAGGTCAGGCGTCCAGGTCCACCCCAGGAAGAATGGCCTGGACCTTCCCCACCTCGCAATTTGGAAGTCCAGGAGAGGGAGGCATTGTTCTCCTGACAGGAGCTCCAGAGCCATGAAGAGAGGAGGGGACCATGGGCCTCTCTTGGTCAGTACAGGTGCCAGGGCAGGGCTGGTCCAGACCCCACAGCCCCAAGACTGCCACAGGCCTCTAGGGCCCCAAGATCCCCATGGCCCCCTAGGGCCATCCCCCAACCTCACAGCAACAAGAGACAGAGTGCAGTGCCTACTCCAAACCTACCCGGGGAGGACAGCAGACCTGGCGCTTCTCGCTCAGTCAGGAGACCCCTCCTCCCCTTCTGCGTGGGTTGCACCTGCTAACCACAGAGCCAGCCTGACCTCTGCGCCCGCCGAGCAAAATGACCAGTCCGTTTCCACCTGAGCAACAGACCTTGTGTTTTTAGTGTCACAATTTGTGCACAACGTAGACACTAGGATGGCGGGTAAGAGAACAAAACCAGTGTGTGCAAAGCATGAACAGGAAGCATGCACACATTCCAACTCTGAAACACTGGCTTCGGTACTGGCCACTAAAAAATCACATTACAACAAGTCCAGAAAAACCTAGCTCCTTGAAAGTTCTTCTTATCCTCAGTACATCTGCCCAAACTCAAGAACTTTTAGGAGATTTCGTGTCCGACTTCCAAACTCAAGTTAAATGAACTCCCAGGCCGGAGCAGTGGCTCATGCCTGTAATTCCAGCATTTTGAGAGGTCAAGGCAGGAGGACTGCTTGAGCCCAGGAGTTCGAGACCAGCCTAGACAAAACAGTGAGACCCCCATCTCTACAAAGAACTTTCAAAAATTAGCTAGGGGTGGTGGCACACACCTGTAGTCCCAGCTACTTGGGAGGCTGAGGTGGGAAGTTCCCTTGAACCCAGGAGGTCGAGGCTGCAGGGAGCTGTGGTTAGACCACTGCACTCCAGCCTGGGCGACAGAGGAAGACCCTGCCAAAAGAAGAAAAGAAAATAGAAAAGGGAGGGAGGGAGGGGAGAAAGAAGGGAAGGAAAGGAGGAAAGAAATAAAAGGAAGGAAGGAACAAAGAAAAGAAAGGAGGGAGGGAAGGAAAGAGAGGAAGAAAGGAAGGAAAGGGAAGAAAAGAAAGAAGGCAGGAAGGAAAGGAGGGAGGGAAGGAAGGAGGAAGGTAAATTCCCTCCCAGAGACCAGGATTTCCAGGAATTCTGATGCTTCTTTCAATTAAAGGGCCTTTTAAATACAAAATCCTAAATAAAAAGATAAAAGGATGAAAGTAAAGAGGAGAGACGACACCAAGCAGCAATAATGAAGATTCTTGCAAACTGAACTGAAGGACCAAGACAAATGGCCAAGGGACGTACCCAAGGATACTCCTCTCTGAATAAAAATACAGAACTCATTTTAGTTCTAAAACTCAGTTCTTCTTAAATACCATTAAAAAAAAAAAAAAAACACTATCTTAAATGTCCTTATTTCTTAAAATTAAAACCAACAGAAAATCCTCAGAATCTACGACCAGGGCAAGGCCAGAAGCCTCCAGTCTTGGTCCTGCTTGTTTATGAGAACCAAGTGGCCCAGTCCTTCCCTCCAAGTCCCGAGCTCGGTGAGCTCCTCCCTCCCCCACATTTCCCTACAGGCTGCGGAGCTGATGTCGTATCATAACCTCACTGTTTACAGACACAGAGTGATATGGTTTGGCTCTGTGTCCCCACCAAAATCTCATGTTGAACTGTAATCCCAAATACTGGGGGAGGGGCATGACAGGAGGTGACTGGATCATGGGGCAGACGTCCCCTTGCCGTTTTCGTGATAGATCTCACAAGATCTGGTTGTTGGAAAGTGTGTGGCACTTCCTCCTTTGCTCTCTCTTCATCCTGATGGTCAGGTAAGATGTGCTTGCTTCCCCTTTGCCCTCCCACCATGATTGTAAGTTTCCTGAGGCCTCCCTAGAAGCAGAAGCCTACAGAGTCCAAGGAACCATGAGCCGATCAAACCTCTTTCCTTTATAAATTACCCAGTCTGAGGTATGTCTTTATAGCAGTGTGAGAACAGACTAATAAAGAAAATTGGTACTAGAGAAGTGAGGCATTGCTATAAAGATACCGAAGCAGCTTTCAAAGTGGGTAATGGGCAGAAGTTCGAACAGTCTGAAGGGCTCAGAAGACGACGGGAAGTTTGGAACTTCCTACAGGCTTTTTGAATGGTTTTGACCAAAATGCTGATAGTGATCTGGACAATGAAGCCCAGGCTGAGGAGGTCTCAGATGGAGATGAGGAACCTATTGGGAATGGAAGTAAAGGTCACTCTCGCTATGCTTCAGCAAAGAGACAGGCGGCACTGTGTCCCTGCTCTAGGGATCTGTGGAACTTTGAACTTGAGAGAGATGATTTAGGGTATGTGGTGGAAGAGATTCCTAAGTAGCAAAGCAGTCAAGATGTGGCCTGGCTGCTTCTAACAGTATGCACTCATGTGCATGCACGAAGAGAGTATCTGAAACTGGAACTTATATTTAAAAGGGAAGCACAGCATAAAACTGTGGAAATTTTGCAGCCTGGCCATGTGGTAGGAAAAAAAGCCTGTTCTTCAGGGAAGGAGTTCAAGCCAGCTACAGAAATTTCCATGAGGAGCTGAATGTTAATAGCCAAGACAATGGGGAAAATGCCTCGGAGACCTTTGCAGCAGCCCCTCCCATCACAGGCCTGGAGGCCTAAGAAGGAAGAATGGTTTTGTGGGCCAGGCCCAGGGCCCTGCTGCTCTGTGCAACCTCAGTACATGATGTCCAGCATCACAGCCACTCCAGCTCCAGTGGTGGCTGAAAGCACCCCAGATACGTCTCAGGACACTGACCTAAAGTGTGCAAGCCGGCAGCTACCAAGGCTTCTACATGGTGTTAACCCAGCATGTGCGCACAGGGCAAGAGTTGAGGCTTGGGAGCCTCCACCTAGATTTCACAGGATGTATGGAAATCATCTATACATCCATGGTGGCACACGCCTGTAATCCCAGCTACTCAGAAGGCTGAGGCAGCAGAATCACTTGAGCCTGGGAGGCGGAGGTTGCAGTGAGCTCCACTGCACTCCAGCCTAGGTGACAGAGTGAGACTATGTCTCCAAAAAAAACAAAATAAAACAAAAAAATGTGAGAAGGACATGAGATTTGGGAGTGGTCGGGGCAAAATTACATGGTTTGGCCGGGTGCGGTGGCTCAAGCCTGTAATCCCAGCACTTTGGGAGGCCAAGATGGGCGGATCACGAGGTCAGGAGATCGAGACCATCCTGGCTAACACCGTGAAACCCCGTCTCTACTAAAAAACACACACAAAAAAACTAGCCGGGCGAGGTGGTGGGCGCCTGTGGTCCCAGCTACTAGGGAGGCTGAGGCAGGAGAATGGCGTAAACCCGGGAGGCGGAGCTTGCAGTGAGCTGAGATCCGGCCACTGCACTCCAGCCCGGGCAACAGAGCGAGACTCCGTCTCAAAAAAAAAAAAAAAAAAAAAACTACATGGTTTGGCTCTGTGTCCCCACCCAAATCTCATGCTGAACTGTAATCCTCAGTGCTGGGGGAGGGGCCTGGTAGGAGCTGACTGGATCGCGGGGTGGCCTTCCCCTTGCTGTTCTCATGCTGAGTTCTCATGAGACCTGGTTGTTGGAAAGTGTGCAGCACTTCTCCCTTCACGCTTCCTCTCTCCTGCCGGCCATGTGAAAATATGCTTCTCCTAGGCCTTCTGCCACGATTTTGAGTTTCTTGAGGCCTCCCCAGAAGCAGAAACCTATAGAGCCTGCCCACAGAACCATGAGCCGATTAAACCTCTTTTCCGTATAAACTACCCAGCCTCGGGTATGTCTTTATAGCAATGTGAGAACGAGCCAATACACCCAGAAACCTGCCGTTTTTACAGTAAAACTAGAGCTGCGACTTGTAAAGCCAGAATTGATCACAGGAACAGTTCCTTCACGGACCCACCCAGATTCTCATCAATGCCACAGCCTATACAAAAATCCTAGTTAGAACAGTATCTAAGTGTCAAGCGCTGAAATGCTATGGTAGGGAGGGTGGGGTGGCACGGCAGGGGTGCAAAACCTACCCAAACCACAATCAAACTGGGTCACAACAGTAACAAATCACGCCTTTTGAGAAAAGCAGAACAGCAGACTAATGAGGCCCACCTCAGCACACACTTGACGTGCTCGAGCTGGACTCACCATCCTTCTAGAAAACATTCTCTTCTTCCAAATGCCCACTTTAATATATTGTCCAAGGCACCGATGTGGCTGGAGAAAAAAGGAATATTTCCCACTTCGTGAAGTTTTTTCCTTAAATGCTAATTGGTGGGTTCAGATAGACACAAAACTGAAGGGGAAAAGTTCCCCAGACAGTGAAGCAGAACGCAGACCCCGTGCGGGATCCCCCATGCGGGAGGTGGAGGCCAAGTACGCGAGCAGCTCCTGGAGGCTGGCACTACAGGCTGTCGTGACATGAGACACCCAGTTACGTTCACAGCTCAGACAAGACCCACAGGGGATAGAGGGATAGGAGAAATACTCACATGCCAAGTCCATAAAATAAATATATTCTTTAGGTAAATATTGGTGTGTAGCTATGTTCACGCTAGTGACCTCACAAATTCTCTTTAGCAACACAGAAGACAGTAACCTTTTCATTCCACATGATATACGTTTACATAACTGAGATTTTCTTTGATTAAAATAAAAAGCTTCAGGTTTTTACAACACTATCACTTTATTTGTATGTCTCTTCCTCTAAATGTAATCATAAAATAAGCATGCAATAATCACAACTTAACATAATCTGTAGGAAAAACAAAGGCAGCATATACATACTTGCTATTCATTCCATGTAGAAACAGGGTCTCACTCTGTCACCCGGGCTGGAGTGCAGTGGTGCAACCACGGCTCACTGCAACCTCCAACTCCTGGGCTCAGGAGATCTTCCCACTTCAGCCTTCCAACAGGTGGGACTACAGGCAGGCACCACTCTACCAGGTCAACATTTTCTTTTCTTTTTCTTTTTCTTTTTTTTTTATTTTTTATTTTTTTTTGATACAGAGTCTTGCTCTATCGCCCAGGCTGGAGTGCAGGGGCGCAATCTCGCCTCCTGCGCTCAAGAGATTCTCCTGCCTCAGCCTCCCAAGTAGCTGGGATTACAGGCGCACAGCAATTAGAGCCTGGCTAATTTTCGTATTTTTAGTAGAGATGGGGTTTCACCACATAGGCCAGACGGATCTCAAACTCCTGACCTCGAGTGATCCACCCGCTTCAGTCTCCCAAAGGGCTGGGATTACAGGTGTGAGCCACCGTGCCTAGGCCAACATTTTTAACTGAATGAATTTCATTCTTGCGGCTGACAGGACAATATTATTTTTCGTCTACAAGTAGACACTTCTCCATTGTCATTTAATATGAAATGACCATGCATCCAATATAATGCCATAATACAGTTAACCTTAATTGTACTACATTTGATGTTAGATGCTTTTTAAAAAAACAATTTCTATTATACATACAGGATAAATTATTAAACTTTCGTGAAGAGCTCAGCATCACGTTCCCAGAGAAGACAGCAGTGCGCCTTCGGGGTTCAACTGCCTGCTCCTGTGGGAGGTTCCTACCAGCACCCGCACCACCAGCCCACCTGAGAGGTGAGGCACCGTCCCCCACAGGGAAGAACAAGGCGCACCCCGCACCCTGCAGGTGAGGTTCCCAGTGCCGTGGCCTCCTGCCCATCAATTTCTACCAAACTACTGACTTCTTTTTTTTAAATAAACAATGTCTAGTGGGGGAAAGATCATAGAAACTGAGACACTGCCCTTTATAAGATTCCTAAAATTCAAAGACAAATAAGGACTAGACATACTTTGGATAATCTCTGTTAAAATTATTCAAAGATAAGCCCAAAAAAATATTTAAATAATTTTATAAATTTAAATTTTAAAGAGATAGGAAAAAGAACCAATGGAACTGTGTTGACTGCAAAACAGAGGCGACCCTGGCCACTGGTATGTCAGGAAGAAAAGACTCAATGGCTTCATGGCTGCCAGTAAACCTAGGCCCTGCCTGACCCTGAAATGGACTGAGGGTGCACCTAAGGTTCCAGGCTGGCAGGAAGGACCCCTGCCCATCTCCATCTGGGCCCTGGGGAAAGCCAGTCACCTCCCTGCCCACTCTACCTTTGAATAACCTGGCAACCTGCTCACTAGCTTTAAAAATCCTTTCAGTGATACCTAGCATTAGGCAACTTTAATGGTCTTCCAGAGACGTTCTCACCCACTAAAGAGATGACATCTGATCCTTCATGTTTACCAAAGACAGTGCAAACAAGGGCATTTTACAACCCACCCAGTCAATACCACCAAGAGGTGAAGGTGAATAAGGTAGTTTACCACGTCTACAATAATACGTCTACATCAGTTACCTCAGAAGTGATCATTTCTTTCCCCAAAGTTTGGAGTTTCCACGGCAATCCCTGCTTTTCCACAACATGCTGGTAAGACAAAACGCGTCCACGTTTTGCCGACAAACCAAGAACAAAACGCGTCCACGTTTTGCTGACAAACCAAGAACAATGATCATCCTCAGCGCCTGTGGCAGTGGCCTCCATTCCCACACTGTGTCTCTGCACGCTACCAGGAGGCTGGAGTCAAAGCCAGGGAGCGAGGCCTCCGCGAGCCACACCGCCCTCACAGCAGTGCCATCCTGCCTTTGGACCAGAATATGCAATCACATTTTACGCAGAAAGTCAAACTACAGAAAAGGAGCTGTGTGGATAGAATCATCTGAACAGAAAACTTAACAGGGAGAAAATATTCATCTTATCTCAGGGTTCTTTTGCTCATTTTTCCAGAAAGCTTTGTTCTTTGTTAGACTAGACAAATTACTGAAGACTTCTTGTAATTTGGCTTTATTTTACAAGGATGCAACCATAGAAACTACTCTGGAAATGCATATTCTATCAACATATTCACTCTGACTTACCAAATACAATATAAATGATCCAAAGGAAAACTTTCTAATCTCAACAGTAAGATTTTAACCACAAAAAGTATCCTTCTATATGAGGCTAAAAGAAAAATCTTTAATTACCAGAAATTTAAAACTGCTTCAAAAAAATATTCACACAGTATGCTGGGTAAACTGTACAACCCCGTGTGCAGTGAGAACAAGGCTGGGCCAGCCGACCCTAATGGGCAGAGCAGGATCTCCCTCAGGGCAAACGTGCTCCAGGAGCGCCTGCCCTGGAACCAGAGACCCCCACAGAAGCACAGAGGTCAAGTGCTAAAACAATCAGGCACATGGTTCTCAAACTCTGCACTGGTTTTGTTTGTTTTGAAACAGACAACCTGTTGTCCAGGCTGGCGTGCAGTGGCACCATCTTGGCTCACTGCAACCTCCGCCTTCCAGATTCACACGATTCTCCTGCCTCAGTCTCCCAAGTAGCTGGGATTAACTAACAGGTGCATGCCACCATGCCCAGCTAATTTTTGTACTTTTAGCAGAGACAGGGTTTTACCACATTGGCCAGGTTGATCTCTAACTCCTGACCTCAAGCGATCCGCCTGCCTCAGCCTCCCAGAGTGCTGGGATCACAGGCGTGAGCCCCCGCACCCAGCCTCTGCACTGTTTTCTGAGCCCCCGCGCACACCCGGCCTCTGCACTGTTTTCACAGGGCCAACTCTGAGGTCTGCTCTGGAGTCCTGTGCCTCTGGGTCAGAGGCACCAGAAGGCATGACTGCAAGTGAGAACCACACAAGCTCAGAAGGCAAGGAAGGAAGACGCAGGCATTCTCCCATGGAACTGACCTGGTCTTCTTCCCAGCACGGCCTCTGCACACTTCCACCCTGCCATTTGGGTTTTGGGAGGGGTGTGTCAACTTTCACGTACTATCTAACTGGGCTTTAAAGATACCCCCATGATGGCAAGACATTAAGAAAATGGAAGGAAAAGCCCTTGTACAGCCTCTTTAAACTTATCTTCATGATTCTACAGTTGAACCTGATGTTTGCCTTTCACCACCTGGGGGGACTATAAGAAGGAAAGTCCTTTTCCCCACAAGAAAATACACTGGTCCGCTGGGCTATCCTACACGCTATCAACATTTAAAAACGTCATTTCACAACAACCAACACAAAAGATTGCCTTCTCAATCTGCCAACACAAAAGATTGCCACCCTAACAGTGGAGATTTTTTTATTCTAGTCAAAGTAAGAAAAATGTCACATTCCAATCTGCCATTTGCTCCTTTCTGCTTTAGGAAAGCCCAGGATCTGGAAGAGAGACTCATCTTCTCCTTGGGAACGGTAACAGCAGCAAGAAAGAACTTTAAATGCCAAATGGCTTCTCCAAGATGGGAAGCAACTTTGGTCCAGGAAACTCATGAGATGAAGAGCGCTCTCTACCCGCCCCCTAATTTTAAACCATTTTCCACACACCAATTTCACCGGCTAATTATCAAAAGGGGTGGAGAGAAAAGAATGAATCCTTTCAATATCTGAGAGATTTTCTTTTCCCTCTTTTGTCTTTTGTTTTTTCCCTTGGCAGAAAAGAAGAGTTGGTTCCTAAATTTGGAAAAAACAATTAATATCCAAAGTAGTCCCAGAAATTACATTTAAGGGACTTTAAAATATCAGAACAGATTCCCTTTCCATCTGCTGCTTAACCCTTAATTGAGCCTCTCTGCAAAGAAAGAAAATCGAAGGTGGATCCGTCCCTACTGTTGCCTTTGTCTAGTTCTTTCAACTACGGCATTTGCCCAAAGATGGCAAAACCAGTGCAAACATCTGCCAGTCCCTCACGTGCCTCCAGCAGTACGCCGAGACTCCTCCATCGAGAGGTGGGTCGGTATCCCCTCTCCTTTGCCTGAGTGGACCTAACTGCCTGGAACTAAAGTATGTGGCGGAAGTGGCAGCCCATGACACAGACTGTGGCCTCAACGCAGCTCTGCCTTGCTTGCTTGGTCTGTGCGGCCCAGCCACTGCGTGTGAGGGGCCCACACCACCTGGGAGGCCACACGTGGGTGCCCTAGCCAACAACCCACTAACGAGCACTGGCCACCAGACGTGAAAGGACGCAGCCCACACTAACAACACCCCCATATTCGAGTCTTCCAGCTGAGACCCTAGACTCATGGACCAAAAGAAAGTCACCTCCTCTGTGCCATCTGAATTCCTGTCCCCTGAAAGGGGTAACACATGACTATTGTTGTTTCAGCTGCCGAGGTTCAGGGCAGTGCAGTCTGTGGCGAGAGACAAGCAAAGCAAAGCTCTTCGTGCTGCCCTTCTTCCCCTTGCCAGCAGGGGTCAGAGCAAACCCCAGCTCCAGGGCCCCATCCCTGCTCCCAGCACAGGCCCAACACATAGATCTAACAGCAACCCAAGCACTGGGGCTCACTTGCCACCAAGGCCTGGGCTCCATGGCTGTGGTCTGTACCCTCATGGAACTGGACCAACAGAGAAGATCAGCAGACCAGGAACGTGAGCAGTCTAATGCTCCCTACAGAAGAAACACGTACCGAGAGGAGGCACGTGGGGCCGGGTGGCCGGCAATGCAGGTGCACAGGGGGTGAGCACCTGCCTGCAAAAACCCCAACAACTCCAAATTCCCATCAGCCAAAACCTGTCTCTTTAGAGCCTTTCAGGTCCAAAACCACAAAGTAGCCATGACCACAAAGGGTGCCTTGATGTAACTGGCGAGTGTGAGGCCAGAGGGTATTTGCTCTAAAGGCACTCAAGCTGGAGACAGCTACTTGCCTTTCTTACCGCCACTAATATGCTGATGCTCTAGTTTATCTATCGTCTCCTTTGAGACTGAGAGTACAATTGCAACAATCTGGTTTATCTGCAACACCAAATTCCTGGGCCTGCCGAGCTGACAGCCTGCCTTCCAGGAGATTCGCCAGGTCAAGGGCACCCTGGGCCTTGTGCCTGGTCACTTGCTCACCAGCCTCCTGTGCTAACAGCTCCCTCCTGTGTGCTGGGCGCGTCTCCACTGCGGCTGGGCTGCTGACTGGCACATGGCTCAGAGCACAGCCCTGTGGAGACTTACAGCCTCCACCTGCCCAAGTGAAACTGGAAAACATCTACTCTTTCCCTGCGTTTAATATGGAGCAAATTCAGATGAAAATTCATGGTCAGAAACCACAAGGCTGCTGACCAACAAGACTGCCTCACAGGCAGGAAGAAGGGCCCAGAGCAGGCCTCAGCTGTGCGCCTCCTCCAGTCCCAGGCCCCACCGCACTCAGCCACACCACAGGCCCCATAAAACCAAGAAGCTCAGTTCCACCCTGAAGATCTAGTTCTTCCTCCATTTCAATCAAATGCCACATAATGTAAAACGATCCTAGGGATGGCAGAAGTGCTCAGTACGATGTCACTTTTTTTTTTTTGAGACAGAGTCTCATTCTGTTGCCCAGGCTACAGTGCAGTGGCGCGATCTTGGCTCACCACAACCTCCGCCTCCCAGGTTCAAGCGATTCTCCTGCCTCAGCCTCCTGAGTAGCTGGGATTACAGGTGTACACCATCACACCCAGCTAATTTTTGTATTTTTAGTCGAGATGGGGTTTCTCCGTGCTGGCCAGGATGGCCTCGATCTCCTAACCTCAGGTGATCCACCCGCCTCGGCCTCCCACAGTACTGGAATTACAGGCGTGAGCCACTGCGCCCAGCTGAGGTCACTTCTTACACCTTAAAATGGGCAACATGCCTCCACATGGCTCATAAATTTGCCCTTAAAAAAATCAGTAATGGGGATTGAGAATGTGGCCTCTCTACAAGACCACTGGCTGCCTGCAGGAAAGGGAAGGAACTGTTCTAGGCCTGATCTTAAACATAACCAAGTGCATAGAGCAGACTGTGTTAACATCCTGATTTGAACAAAGCCACCATAAAATGACACTTTCAAATAATTGGGCGAAAGCTGAAAGTGATGAGATGACGTGGGTAAAGTGCTGTTAATTCTGTTAGGTGTGAAAACGGCATTGTGACCTTGTTTTTAATGTCTATTTTTTAAAGATACATCTTAAGGATTTACAGGTGAGAATCTCACACCACCTAGTAGGTGCTTCAAGACACTTAAGCAACAACAAACGGGAAACACAGGAAGAAAAGGAAGGGAGCCGGCACAGCACAACCTTGACAATTATCAGCCAGCGTCCTGTGCCACTATGTGGTGGGGATCGGCCAGCATCCTGTGCCACTGCCTGGTGGGTAATGACCAGCGTCCTACACCACTGCGCGGTGGGTAATGACCAGCGTCCTACACCACTGCGTGGTGGGTATCGACCAGCGTCCTACACCACTGCGTGGTGGGTGACAGGCAAGGCTTGACATCAGACTGGTTAGATTCGAATCCCAGCTCTGTCATTAATGAGATATGTAACCTTGGTTTCTTAACCTCTCTGTGCCCGTTTCCTCTGCAGTAAAATGGGAACAACTAACTACAAAACCAATTCAGCAGGCTATGCGGAGGCTGCAGGACCCTCAGGACTGTGGGTGATGCCTAAGTTCTGAATTGATTATCAGCTCCAATATTATTCAATATACTTAATAAATATAAAATTAAAGTGTTTAATATCTGCCATATGGAAGACACCAACCAGTGCTTGTTAGACACCCCCTAACTTGAACTGTTCAAAAACAAGGCCAGTTTCCTGATCCCGGCCTCACTGTGTGCCTCCAACTCCACGCTGTGGCTCCAGCCCTCAGCCCATCTCCCCTGCAAGAGTGTAACAATTAACCTGCTCTTTCCATCCACCCACTACACTTTTCCTTTCCAAAAAGTCTTATCATTGCCATGCTGAAAACCTCTGCTGTGCCCATTCGCTAAAGGGTCCAAAGCCCCCAGGTGAGGCAGGCAGAGGCACAGTCCAGCTGATTCCAAGGACAATCCTTCTGGTCACATCCACCCCGGACTCTCAGGCTTCTGACTGTCCCTTTTTTCCGAAAGACGCCCTACCACTGCCTGCACGTATTCACCCCTCATCAGCCGGCTCTGAAGCCAGCTCCCGCCCAGGCCTCTTCCTTGGCGCTGCCACACCCAGCAGCGAGCAGGGCGGCTTCACCAGGGCTGGAGCGCGTGCCTGAGCACTGCTCACTGCCATCCAACACACAGCATGCGACGTGCTCCTGACCAGAGCGCAGACCATCTAGTTCCTCCCACACATGGAAGACACCAATGTCTAAGAGAGTTTTCTCACTTTTTACAGTTTTACAGACTCCTAAGTAAAAAGAAAAAGTTGACTGAAAAACACCATCTGAAGCCGGGCGCGGTGGCTCACGCCTGTAACCCCAGAACTTTGGGAGACCGAGGCAGGTAGATCACCTGAGGTCAGCAGTTCGAGACCAGCCTGGCCAACAGAGCGAAACCCCGTCTCCACTAAAAACACAAACACCAGCCAGGTGTGGTGGTGGGCACCTGCAATCCCAGCTACTCAGGAGGCTGAGGCAGGAGAACTGCTTGAACCCAAGAGGCGGAGGTTACAGTGAGCCGAGATCGCACCACTGCACTCCAGCCTGGGTGACAGAGTGAGGCTCTGTCTCAAAGAGAAGAGAAGAGAAAAGGAAAAGAAAAGAAAGCAAAGCAAAGCACCACCTGGTGACAACACGCCATGTGGAACACCCACAGGTGGAACATACACCGGGAGGGACAGGTGAGGTTTCTGTTTACCAAAAGCCATTGTGGAGTTCAGAAACCAGGTGCACCTAAACGCTCTTCGCCAGTGCTGCGGGAGCCCCTTCCCCGGCGGTGTTCTGGAACCTGGCCCGATACTGGCTGGGGTTGTGTATGATTCTCATCTTATACCATTGCCAAGTTCTTACACACATCACCCTTCTCATTAGTTCTGCCTGGTTTGCACTTCAATAGAATCAGGAATATCCTGTGAATTTTTAGTCAACTGCACTTTATTTATATTTCAGGGAAAGAGAACAATCTCAACAGCTCCTATATTAAAAGAGGAAGGAAATGAAAGAACCAGGGCCAGTCAACACAAGGCCCGGTCCCTGCCCAGGGGAGACAGGGCACTTGGCGTGAGGGTGGGAGCCAAGAGCCAGGCAAGTGCAGCA
Source organism: Rhinopithecus bieti (assembly GCF_001698545.2). Taxonomy (NCBI): domain Eukaryota; kingdom Metazoa; phylum Chordata; class Mammalia; order Primates; family Cercopithecidae; genus Rhinopithecus; species Rhinopithecus bieti. Next base: position 484,672 of record NW_016810868.1, read on the forward strand.
AGCACGAGACGCTGCTTCACACTCACGAGAGACTGTCATCAACGAGATGGACCCTTACAAGTGCTGGCAAGGACATGGAGAAGCTGCAACCCTTGCGTGCTGCTAGTGAGAATGCAAAATGGTGTGGTTGCTATGGGAAACAGTATGGTGGTTCCTTAAAACATCAAAAATAGAATTACCATATGACCTCGCAACTGAAAGCAGGGTCTCAAAGGACTTTATACACCATGTTCACAACAGCATTACTTGCAATACCCAAGGGGTGGAAGCAACCAAGTGTCCATCAACGGACATCCACTAATGGGGAAATAAAACGTAGTCCATTCATACAACAGAACATTACGGCCGGGCACAGTGGCTCACGCCTGGAATCTCAGCACTTTGGGAGGCTGAGGCGGGCAGATCGCTTGAGCTTAGGAATTCGCAACCAGCCTGGGCAACACAGAGAAACCCTGTCTCTACAAAAAAAAAAAAAAAAAAATTAAAAAAAAAGAATACATATATATATGTATATATTATTCAGCTTTAAAAAGGAAGGAAATTCAGACACATCCTGCAACATAGATGAATCTTAAGGACATTCTGCTATAAGAAATGAGCCAGGCACAAAAAGACAAATACTGTATGGTCCACTTGTGTAAGGTCCCTAGATAGTCCAAGTCAGAGACACGAAGTAGAAAGGTGGGTGCCGAGGGCTGAAGGGAGGGAGGAATGGAGACTTGACATTTAATGGAGACAGAGCTTCAGCCTGAAATGATGAAGTTCTGGAGCTGGCTGGTGGCAACAGCGGCAAAATGTGAATACACTTAACAATACCGAGCTTTATACTTGAAAATGGTTAAGATGGTGAATTTTTATGTACGTATATTTTGTCACAATTTTAAAACAAGTTTAAATGAGTCCTCTCTGTATGACCCAGCACCTTAACTTCATGGTGCTTATCTAGAAACATTCTCGGACATGTACACGTGGAAGAATATACGATGCTGTTTAAACCAGCAGTGCTATTTGTAACAGCAACACACACAAGTGATCATCACGATGACCACCAACATGGGAATGTTTAAAGGAGAGGGCCAGGCGCGGTGGCTCACGCCTGTCATCCCAGCACTTTGGGAGGCCAAGGCAGGCAGATCACGAGGTCAAGAGTTCAAGACCAGCCTGGCCAACATGGTGAAGCCCCGTCTCTACTAAGAATACAAAAATTAGCTGGGTGAGGTGGCGGGCGCCTGTAATCCCAGCTACCCGGGAGGCTGAGGCAGGAGAATCGCCTGGACCTGGGAGGCAGAGGTTGCCATGAGCCGAGATGGCGCCACTGCACTGCAGCCTGGGTGACAGAGCGAGACTCCGTCTCGGAAAAAAATAAAACAAACAAGAAACAAGATATATTCTTTGATACCTAGTCTATCACTTTTTTTTTTTTTTTTTTTTTTTTTTTTTTTTTTGGAGACAGGGTCTCACTGTCACCCAGGCAGGAGTGCCGTGAGGCAATCACAGCTCACTGCAGAGTCTTGAACTCCTGGGCTCAAATGATCTTCCCACCTGGGCCTCTCAAAGTGCTGGGATGACAGCATGGGCTGCTGAGCTCAGCCTCCTGGTGTCTAATTATTATGCAACAGCTCACAAAGTTGATCTCTATGTACTGACATGGAAAGAGCTCTCTGAAATACTGTGAAATAGAAAAGCAAATACACAAGAGTAAGTCACCCTGCATTCCTCACTTCCAAATTCTACATGACGTCCGTCAGCAAATCTAGTCTCTGCCTTCAAAATACACGAGAAATCCCATCGCCTCTCACACCAGCAGCACTGGCCATCTGATCTTTTGCGCAGTCTTCCCCACGTCACCTTGAGTCTTAACATAGTAAATCCCATTAAAATGTAAGTCAGATCATGCACCAGTCCTCTGTTCCTCTGTTTCAAACATTCTAGTGGCTTCCCATCTTGCTCAGAATAAAAGCAAGTTCTTTCCAAGAGCCTGCGTGTACACTGCTTCTGTTCACCACGACTGACCTGAGCTCCTCAGCCTCATCTCCACGCATCTGCTCCACGCCAGGCACAGCAGCCAACATGGTGGGCACCTGTCCAGGATCTGGCCCCCACAATTGCAGTCATTCCCACCTGGAGCCCCTTCCTCCCAGATGTCTATGCAGCTTCTCTCTCTCACCCTCCTCAACTCTTTATTCACATGTCAAACGACAATCACAGGTATGCAAAAAAATGTGTACATATGCTATGTGTCCTTTTTTCTTTTTCTTTTGAGATGGAATCTTGCTCTGTCACCCAAACTGGAATGCAGTGGCTCAGTCTCAGGCCACTGCAACCTCTGTCTCCCAGGTTCAAGTGAATCTCCTGCCTCAGCCTCCTCAGTAGCTGGGATTACAGGCGCACACCACTGCACCCAGCTAATTTTTGTATTTTTAGTAGAGATGGGGTTTCACCATGTTAGTCAGGCTGGTCTCGAACTCCTGACCTCATGATCCACCCGCCTCCGCCTCCCAAAGTGCTGGGATTACTGGCGTGAGCCAGCGCACCCGGCCGTGTCCATTTTTTAAAAGTGAAAAAAATGTCAACCAATACACAGAGTGCAATTTCATTATGTTAAAAAGTACATACTCACAAAAACAACAGCATACAGCTCAACACAAAAACAATAGCATATAGCTCAATTATATATGTACACGCACAAAAATGCTCCCAAAGGACACATACCAAACTCACAATACAACATATTCTGAGGAGGAGGTGGGATCCAGTGACCAGAGAAAACTGTAGCTTTATTTGTAATGTTTGATTTTTTTCCACAATAAGATTAAACAAACAGACTTCTTTTGTAATTGAAAATAAAGTCCTTTCCAGTGTAAAAACGGGAATGGAGAACAAGCAGTCACAGTCAGTCACTCCTGGGGAATGGAGAACAAGCAGTCAGTCACTCCTGCAGCAGTGCACCACTCCCATCAGGACACTCACTTCCTCTTGTACAAAGACATCCACAATAGCAGATCAGAGCTCAGAATAGGTCACCACGGCCATCCACGGATGTGACCAGTTCAGTCAGGATGGACTCAGTGGATGATACAGACCTTTACACACCTGCTGTCCATGCAGTGATATGACACCAACCAAGGAGAACGCAGAAGCAAATTCATCACCCATGACAAATACAAACATGTGCATGAGAATACACAAAACGCGCAGCTAAGTGAGGGTCATCAAATGGACAGCGGTTGGACAATGGGCTAAAATTATATTTTCTAAGTATTTCCATAATATTATAAAACTAACCCTTTTAAAAACCTCGTTTACACAGTACCAACACTCTACATTGATATTTCTCTTCACAATCAAGCAGATATGTTTATTCTTCCCAAGTGATCATTTCAAGAGCCTCCAGCAAGCACAGGCATCAGTGTGGCCCTCCATGTGCTCTGAGCAGGAGGACTGCAGCGCTGGCAGCCGGCCACGGCCCAATGTGGGATAAAAGAGTCCAGCAGCGTGGCAAGGTATGAGATCAACATGTGAAAATGAGCCGCGTTTAGAGGCAGAGCTTGCAGTGAGCTAAGATCGCGCCACTGCACTCCAGCCTGGGTGACAGAGCAAGACTCCATCTCAAACAAAAAAAAAAAGAAAATGAGCCGTGTTTATATAAACTACCAATGAAGAATATAAAAATGAAATTTCAAGAACAGTTCCAGGCCAGGCACAATGGCTCACTCCCATAATCCCAGCACTTTGGAAGGCCAAGGCGGGCAGATCACTAGAGGTTAGGAGTTTGAGACCAGCCTGGCCAACGTGGTGAAGCCCCGCCACTACTAAAAATACAAAAATTAGCCAAGTGTGGTGGCACATGCCTGTAATCCCAGTTACTCAGGAGGCTGAGGCAGAATAATCACTTGAACCCGGGAGGTGGAGCTTACAGTGAGCCGAGATTGTGCCGCTGCACTCCAGCCTGGGCAACAGAGCGAGACTCCATCTAAATAAATAAATACATAAAAATTCCAAACTAAAAATGATACTAAAGAAATAAATTTATCAAAAGAAGTTCAAGCTTGTACAATGAAACTACAAAAAATACTTGAAATAAATTAAAGAAGTTTCAATTAAATAGAAAGACACCCCACGTTGAAGGATCAGAGACCACACCGTGAAGACGATGACATGATGACGTGCTCTGACGTTGTCTTTTCAGGCTACTATACCAAACTACCTTCCTGTGGGTGGCACAGACCCAACAGAAATTTATTTGTTTAAGCTCTGTAGGCTCGTAAATCCAAGATCAAGGTGCTGGCAAATTGATCCAAGATCAAGGTGCTGGCAAGATGTGGCCGGGCTCTCGTTTCCGGGCTCATGGCCTGCCATCTTCTTGGGGTGTCCTCATGTGACGGCAAGGAGTCTCTCGCAAGCCTCTTTTCTAAGGCACTAATCCCATTCATGAAAACTCTGCCTCATGACATAAGCATCTCCTGAAAGCCTCCCCTGCTAACACTAACACCTTGGTGAGGTAGCATCTTAACATACTAATTGTTATTAATTCAGGCAACAGCACTACCTAAACTGACCCAATGCAGCCCCAAGTAAAATCTCAACTTGCTTGGCTGTTGTTCTTGTTGCCAAAAATGATAAGCTGATCCTAAAATTCATAAGGAAATTCAGAGGGTTCAGATTTCCAAAACAACCTGGAAAAAGAAGGATAAAGCTAAGCTCACACTTCCCTATTTCAAAACTTAATACACAGCTGCAATAATCAGAACAGTGTGTTACTGGCAAAAAGTCAGACATACACATCAATGGAATTGAATTATGAACCTAGAAATAAGCTCTTACCTTTACAGTATACTGATATTCGACAAGAACAGACCAGGAATTTGACAAGGAAGAGCTTTCAATGGTGAAAGAATGGTCTCCAACAATGTTGCTGGGGCAACTGGACTACCACATGCAAAAGAATGAAGTTGGGGCAGGGCACAGTGGCTCACGCCTGTAATCCCAGCACTTTGGGAGGCTGAGGCAGGTGGATCACGAGGTCAGGAGACCGAGACCATCCTGGCTAACACAGTGAAACCCCATCTCTACTAAAAATACAAAAAATTAGCTAGGTGTGGTGGCGGGCACATGAAAAGATGGCCGACATCATTCATTATGCATTACAGAAATGCAAGTCAAAACCATGACGACATACCACGATGCTCCCACTAGGAGCTACAATCAACAAAATGAACAGTAAAAAGTGTTGGTGAGGAGTAGAGGAATCTGAACCCTCATGCATTGCTAACGGAAATACAAAATGATGCAGTTACCATGAAGAACTGTTTGTCAGTTTGACCTCGGGAAGTTAAACACAGAATTACCACATGATCCAGCAATTCCACTCCTAGGTGTACACCCCAAAGAACCGAAAACAGATACTTGCATGTACATGTTGGAAGCAGCACTATTCACAAGAGCCAAAAGACAGGAAAAAACTCATGTGCCCATGAACAGATGAATGGATAAACAAAACACAGTATATATCCAGGAATGGGTTCTGATACCTGCTACAACATGGATGAATCTTGAAAACCTTATGCTACATGACATAAGCCGGACACAAAAGGACAAACACTGTATATAATTCCACTTACATGAAATACCGGGTTTAAGCAAATTCACAGACAAAAAGTCTATCAGGGTTTCCCAGGGGCTGGGAGGAGGAAGGTAAGAGAAGTTACTGTTTAAGGGATACAGAGTTTCGGCTTGGGGTGATGAAAATGTTTTGGAAACAGACAATGATGATGGTTACAACGGCTGTTATGCGACACTGTGAAGGTACTTAATGCCACTTAACAGCACACTTAGAAATGGTTAATGCCACTTAACAGCACACTCAGAAATGGTTAAAGTCATAAAATTTAAGTATATTTTATTACAATAAAAAAACCAGCAAGGGGAAAAAAGATTTAGAGGTATACAAATCAACCTTATAGATGCAGTCATAAACTTCTTTAATTTGTGGCTATGAAACCAATGCAATTATTAGAAAGGACTCCTTTAAAAGGAAAAATACAATGTATATGCAACAATTAAAATCAGAAAATAACTTTCGTGGAGTAAAAAAACAGGACATAGCAAAATACCACATATATATTTTAAGCATACATATAAATTTTCTGATGTTGACTAGTTATATCATAATTCAGTAAAAGAATGGCTTTGTACGATGGGTGTGGTGGCACATGCCTATAATCCCAGCACTTTGGGAGGCTGAGGTGGAGATCACCTGAGCTCAGGAGTTCAAGAGCAGCCTCAGTAAAGTGGTAAAACCCTGTTTCTACCAAAAATAGAAAAAATTAGCCGGGCCTAGCGACACATACCTGTGGTCCCAGCTACTTGGGAGGCTAAGGCAGGAGGATCGCTTGAGCCTGGGAGGTGGAGGTTGCAGTGAGCCAAGATCGCACCACTGCACTCCAACGTGGGTGACAGAGTGAGACCCCATCTCAAAACAAAAACAAAACAACAACAACAACAAAGAATGGCTTTGTAGGAAATACACACTAACGTATTTAGGAATGAAGGGGCATCTAGGAGGCAACTTTCAAAGGGCTCAAGAAAAACATCTCATTTATCACACTTGCAACTTTTCTATTCAATTGAAATACTTCAAAATAAAAACAGGTGGCTGGGCACAGTGGCTCACCGCTGTAATCTCAGCACTTTGGGAGGCCAAGGCGGGCAGACTGCTTGAGTCCAGGAGTTCAAGACCAGCCTGGGCAACATGTCAAAACCTTGACTCTACCAAAAATACAAAAATTAGCCAGGCGCGGTGGCACATGCTCCTGCAGTCCCAGCTACTCAAGAGGCTGAAGGGGGAGAATCACCTGAGCCCTGGAGGTCGAGGCTACAGTGAGCCGTGACTGCAACCACTGCACTCCAGCCTGGGTGACAGAGTGAAGCCCTGTCTCAAAAACAAGCAAAAACAGCAACAACAAAAAAACAGTTGATAGAAAAAAAATGAAATATATACAAAACAATATTATATTGCTGACGGGTTCAAGCATATTTCTAAAAAATTAACGTCAAGGATCTTGAAGGACATACATCAAACTCATCACAACACAAGCTGTGGGGTGGAGAGTGAGGGTAGGTGGGACATTCTGCTTGAATGGGATTTGATTTTGAAAAGATAAACTAGTATCATTGGGCCGGGCGCGGTGGCTCAAGCCTGTAATCCCAGCACTTTGGGAGGCCGAGACCGGGGCGGATCATGAGGAGGTCAGGAGATCGAGACCATCCTGGCTAATACGGTGAAACCCCGTCTTCTACTAAAAAATACAAAAAACTAGCCCCGGGCGACGAGGCGGGCGCCTTGTAGTCCCAGCTACTCGGGAGGCTGAGAACAGGAGAATGGCGTGAACCGGGAAGGCCGGAGCCTTTGCCAGTGGAGCTGAGAGCCCGGCCACCTGCAAACTCCAGCCTGGGCGGCAGAGCAAGACCTCCGTCCTCCAAAAAAAAAAAAAAAAAAAAAAAACTAGTATCATTGTATGATTTCATTTTTTAATTTACGTAAATGAAATTAATAGAGAAAAAATAAAAACCACGCAGAAGTCAATTCCTTTAACACTCACGTATGACCTTCTACACATTTTTCTGTGCAAATATGCTGATAAAGGTATAATTTACACATTTCATATAAATGAGATACTGCACATACTGTTAGGCAACCACTTTTCCCTTAACCAATGTGAGCAAAAAAACCTACATCACAGCCAGTCATGGGGGCACACCTGCAGTCTCAGCCGCTTGGGCCGGGGCCATGATGGTGCCACCACACTCCAGCCTGGGCAACGTAACAAGGCCCCATCTCTATTATTAATTAATTCATGTACACACACAGTCATTAAATGTTTGGAAGGGTATACATGAATGTTAAAGGAACTGGCTTATGTGTAGTTTTTACTGCCCGCCCCCAGCCTTATTAATTCCCTGAGGCGCCAGCAGAAATTCTCACTACTATTTAGCCTTATTGTAGCACCAAACAGCAGATCAGCTTTTACCTCAGGGACTTTGATCTCTTGTCTACAAAGGCCATTTTAACAAAGATTCAAATGAGTGTAATATATTCTGTCTCTGAGCTTGTATCCCATAGTAGCAGCTTTACTGATCTGATTTTAATAAAGTCTATTAAATGAGAATGCCTGTCAAACAGTGACCTAACTAATTCATGCAACAGTAAACCTATGTAACAGAAACACAATTTTGGCTTTTATGCTTATTAATATAACTGAATCTAGTTGTGGAAAGAACTAGAAACTGAAAGAAAAGTGGTGTGCGAAAGCCCGGCGAACCCAGGGTTAAGGCCGGGGCACACAGGCCTTTCCACCTGCCTCCCAGTTCCACCTGGTACAGGGTGTAGGCGCTCACTCGCACACGCAGGGCAGCCCCTGCAGGCAGCAGACCTGTTCACAGCTGGACTGGAGCTACTCATCGTCTTAGGGGCCCAGCACTGCCTGTCCAGTAACAGAAACCACATCCTTCCCCCGCTCTCCAGCCGTGGGGCTTGCGGGTCTCAGTGGAGCACTGAGCCTAACAGAGCAGCCGCCATCCTCAGGGGGTTCGATGTGAGGCCAGGGACAGCTCATGGACCACAGGGAAGGCGGCACACAGCAGTAAAGCCTCTCCAAGCTCCTTGTCACGTGAGGTGACAAGTGGCCTCTTTAGCAGAAGCTGATCTAAGCTGGTTTCTGCCATCTGGTGAACAGGCCCAGGGTCACACCTCTACCTCAAAGCATCCTGGCGACTAGCAAACTCAAGCACAGCCCTGCAACTCTGGCTGCCGGGGAGACGCTCACTATAGCAGCCTGAACTTAGCTAGTTCAGCCTACGTTCAGGCTAGTACAGGCTAAGATTTGAGAAAGATAAAAGTTCTCAATCAAAAAATGACTTCTTAGAAATCATAAATTTTCCATCAAAAATAATAAAATCAGTATTTCCTCACATAACACATAAAGGTTGGTACTGGGGGAAAAAAACAACAGTTCACTTGACATTTTAACTTTTGAGATTTTCAAGTACTTAATAAAACCCAAACCCAGTGGCTGCTTTATAAAGAGGACAGTTTTGGCCGGGTGCGGTGGCTCACACCTGTAATCCCAGCACTCTGGGAGGCCGAGGCAGCAGATCACAAGGTCAGGAGATCGAGACCAGCCTGCCTAACACGGTGAAAACCCGTCTCTACTGAAAATAAAAACTAGCCAGGCGAGATGGTGGCGCCTGTAGTCCCAGCTACTGGGGAGGCTGAGCCAGGAGAATGGCGGGAACCCAGGAGGCGGAGGTTGCAGTGAGCCGAGATCGCGCCACTGCACTCCAGCCTGGGGGACAGAGTGAGACTCCTCCTCAAGAAAAAAAAAAAAAAAAAAGAGGATGGTTTCAATGTGACGAGAGCTTCCCGCATCAGTGACCCGCCTCACACTTACGTACCAGACCCACTGCAAACTTTCCAGGGAATGAATGAGCACAAGGTCTCACCACACAAACACCTCCGGGGGCACATGGACTTAGCAAAAGTCAGATCTGCTCAAAATACAGGAGGGAAAAGCAGAATGAGTGCGTGCGATCCAGAGGTGCAGGGGAGACTCGGGTGCCTCGGCAGCGGCCATGCCTCATGGGAAACTGGAGACAGGAGAGAAAGTGGACGGGCGTGAGAGGTTTCCTGGGGACAAAGGAGGCCTGTGAAGGTGTCAGGAAAGCAAACACATGTGACCTGGACAAGTAGGGAAATTAGGAAAGACCAGGGCAGTGGATAATTCTGAATTGTTGGAAAGAAAAAAACAATGTATTCTGCTACTACAAATAACAAAGGAATTTTAGTCAAAGCAGTTTTGTACTGTTTTTGTATCAATAATATATTAAGCCAAGTTCCTCAGGAACTATAATTACATATTTTTTAGGCCAAAAGAATTTGTAGGATGTGTAATGCAGATACCACAAAATTTAAGCAAAATCCTGGGGCCTGGAGCTGAATACAATTCTTAGGGTTCCAATGTCATCCCTGCATGCTCAGGTGCTGGTTATAGATACATGGCAAAAACACTGAAAATGTGGCAGATTCCATCACCTGCCCCAGCAGGACAGCTCCCCGGGGACAGAGAGCTGAACCACGTGGCTGTCCCTCCTTTATTGCTTGTAGTTCTCAAGAAAAACTGTCCAGCGTGCTGGGAATGCAACACCCTGGGATAAGGAGCAGCTGCGAGTGGCCTGGGCTCTGCTCCTGTCCCTCCCACAACAGGGTGTCCTAAAACTCAGGCCAGCGGGTCAGGTGGCCCTGAGTATAAAACCCAGAATAGAGAGCACTTTTGGGGTCTCCCAACTGCAGTACAACATGGGGCACACACAGATATGCAGACAAGACCCCGTCCACCCTGGGCGCTCTCCTGAGCTTTGGAGGCCAGATCACCACGAGCCCCACTGTCCCCTCCTCATCTGTGAGTGACGAGCCTGCTTCACACAACTCGCACACGAGTGTCTGGCCTCACCAGTCTCATGCAGCGGCCCTAGTGCGGTGTGCGGAGCAGCTTGGGGTTAGGGTCCGCACAGGTGGTGCCCCGCGCACAGTCCACCTTCTTTGCATAGCCCCACACTGAGGTCTCTCTGGAAGACTGCAGTATCTAATTTCCACTTCTGCCATGGCTGCTAAGAAAATATGGTGCAGGACCATCTCACAAGGGACAAATGGTACTGATGAAAAACACTGGTATCTCACACAGAATGTGAACAGTACGATCTCTACCTTTTTTCACGGACTATTCCTTCTGGTAAATCTATACATAATTTATTTCCATGCAAATTATGACCTACTTGATAATTGTTTTTTTGAGACAGAGTCTGGCTCTGTCGCCCAGACTGGAGTTCAGTGGCCCAATTTCAGCTCACTGCAACCTCCGTCTCCCAGGTTCAAGTGATTCTCCTGCCTCAGCCTCCCAAGTAGCTGGGATTACAGGCGTGCATCACCATGCCCGGCTAATTTTGTATTTTTAGTAGAGACGGGGTTTCTCCATGTTGGCCAGGCTGGTCTTGGACTCCTGGCCTCAAGTGATCCGCCTGCCTCGGCCTCCCAAAGTGCTGGGATTATGGGCATGAGCCAGTGCACCTGGTCCCACTTGATGCTTTTAATAGCATAAGCAACTAAAAAAAAAATCCACAAGACTTTAATGTAGAAACAGGAATACAATACAAGATACAGATACAAGATAAAGGGGCACTGCACATCAGCAGGAAGGGAGAATAGTAAAACACTCACTGAGACACTGAGGTGCTGGGAGGAGAAGGCCATCAGCATTGCAGATCAATGAATGAAAGAATCGTAAAACAATAAATCACAAAAACAGCAGGAAAAATACCTGACAGCCCTGAAACAAGGAACTCCTGATTCTAAGCATAATACCAAGGCCAGAAATCACAGAGGAAAAGCTTTACAGATTTAAATACCAAAATATTTCAAACATTTATGAGGTAAAAATGAATGAATAAACTTTCAAACACAGAAAAAAATATCCAATGTATTTGGCTAAGTACAATAGCTTTACTTACTCTTAACTCTATAAAGGAAAGAACTACAAATCAGTTTTTTAAAAAAAAGACAACATAAAAACAGGCAAATGAATTAAAGAGGCATTCCCAAATGGCCAACAGACATATAGGAAAATGCTCAGCCCCATCAGTGCTCATGAATTAGTAAGAAGAGGAGGAAATACCTCCCAGCGCCTTCTGTGAGAACAGCATTACACAGAAAACAAAGGGAACTCCACATCAGTCCTCTCACAGCCTCAGTAACCCCTAACAAAACATCAGCAAATGAATGCAACCACTTGTCAAGAGGATGCCACACTGAGGACCACCAAGACGTACCCCAGGTGCAAGGCTGCTGGAACCTGAAGACCAATCACAGCAGTCCCCTGATCCGTGGATTTGCCACAGCTTCAGTTACCCGCAGTCAACCACAGTCCAAAAATATCAAATGAAAAATTCCAGAAATAAACAACTTCTCAGGTCGGGCACAGTGGCTCACGCCTGTAATACCAGCACAGGCGGGCAGATCACGAAGTCAGGAGTTCGAGACCAGCCTGGCTAACATGGTGAAACCCCGTCTCTACTAAAAGCACAAAACTTAGCCGGGTGTGGTGGCGGGCGCCTGTAATCCCAGCTACTCAGGAGGCTGAGGCAGGAGAATCACCTGAACCCGGGAGGTAGAGGTTGCAGTGAGCCGAGATCCCGCCACTGCACTCCAGCCTGGGCGACAGAGCGAGACTCTGTCTCAAAAAAATAAAATAAAATAAAATAAATAAATAACAACTTCTCAGTTTTCAGCTGTACACTGCTCTGAGTAGCATGCTAACTTTCACACTGCCCCATCAGTCCTGCCCGGGATGCGAGTCCTCTCCGTCCCCATGTCCATCCTGTACCCACTGTCCATCATCTCCCTCATCAGATCACAAGGCGACGACGACTGAGTACAGTGCAGTATATTTTTCCGGGGGTACGGGGGACATTTATATAAACTTTTATTGTGCCTAATTTATAAACGAAACTTTACCATCAGTATATGTGTCTAAGAGAAAACCTGGTATATAGAGAGTTCAGTACTATCTGTGATTTCAGGCATCAGCCAGGGATCTCAGAAGGCACCGTCCCAGGTGAGGGGGGCTACTGCAACGCAGCGAGACAGGAACACCAGACAGAACACCCACGGCTGCACGCAGGGCGCTGACATGGACAGAAGGACAGAAAGCACACGATCGTGACAACGGAGGGAGAAAAAGCATTTCACAAAATTATTTCACAATAAAAAGTTCAACCTGATAAAGGATATCTATGAAAATCTTGTGGTTAATAACTTACCCAGCAGCGTTACGGTGCAAGGCTTAATGCTTCCCCACAGCGACCAGGAAAAGCCATGGAGGTGCCACTTCCACAGCCTTCAGACACTGTGTTGGGGGCACTAGCAGTGTCATCAGGAGAGAAAAAAACCAAATAACAAGAAACAAAAATGGCCCATAATCTTACCACCAACAGTAAACATCTTAGTATATCCCTTACAGACTTTTTATATTAATTGGTTATATAATATACTGGTTTTAATCTATTTTCCACTAAACCTGATTAAGATTTTGATAACACAATCTTTTTTTTTTTTTTTTTTTTGAGACGGAGTCTCGCTCTGTCGCCCAGGCTGGAGTGCAGTAGCTCGATCTCGGCTCACTGCAAGCTCCGTCTCCTGGGTTCACGCCATTCTCCTGCCTCAGCCTCACGAGTAGCTGGGACTACAGGCACCTATCACCTCCCTGGCTAATTTTTTTTTTTTTGGATTTTTAGTAGAGACGGGGTTTCACCGTGTTGGCCAGGATGGTCTCAATCTCCTGACCTCGTGATCCGCCTGCCTCCCAAGGTCCTAGGATTACAGGTGTGAGTCACCACGCCCAGCTGACAACCCTATTTTTTTAAGATACACAACAGTGTTGTGTTATATAGCAACAGCACAATCCACCCAACCAACTCTTTTTGTCAATTAAAAACACCACTGGGGCTGACTCTGTGTACACCCTTCATTAAGAATGTCTAGTCCTGGCTAACACGATGAAACCCAATCTCTACTAAAAATACAAAAAGGGCCGGGCACGGTGGCTCAAGCCTGTAATCCCA
>NW_016810868.1:498696-512739 GCF_001698545.2 Rhinopithecus bieti
CCCCCCCCCCCCCGCCGGGGGAAAGAGGGGGAACCAAAAAAAAAAAAAAAAAAAAAAAAAAAAAAATTAGGCAGGCGTGGTGGCGGGCGCCTGTAGTCCCAGCTACAGGGAGGCTGAGGCAGGAGAATGGCGTGAACCCGGGAGGCGGAGCTTGCAGTGAGCCGAGATCGCGCCACTGCACTCTAGCCTGAGCGACAGAGCAAGACTCTGTCTCAAAAAAAAAAAAAAAAGAATGTCCAGTCCGGCAAGTCCTGGTGGCTCATGCCTATAATCCCAGCACTTCAGGAGGACGAGGTAGGCAGATCCCTGGAGTCCAAGAGTTCAAGACCAGCCTGGGCAAAATGGCAAAACCCCCATCTCTACAAAAAAATACGAAAATTAGCCAGGCATGGTGCCACACGCTGTAATCCCAGCTACTTGGGAGGCTTGAGGCAGGAGAATCGTTTAAACCTCGGAAGTGGAGATTGCAGTGAGCAGGGATTGCGCCACTGTACTCCAGCCTGGGCAACAGAGTGAGACTCTGTCTCAAAAACGAAAAAAAGGCCAGGCGTGGTGGCTCATGCCTGTAATCCCAGCACTTTGGGAGGTCGAAGCAGGTGGATCACCTGAGGTCAGCAGCTCAAGACCAGCCTGGCCAACATGGTGAAACCCTGTCTCTACTAAAAGTACAAAATGAGCCGGGCATGGTGGTGGGAGCCTGTAATCCCAGCTATTTGGGAGGCTGAGGCAGGAGAATCACTTGAACCCGGGAGGCAGGGGTTGCAGTGAGCCAAGATCGTACCACTGCACTCCAGCCTGGGTGACACAGCAAGACTCCGTCTCAAAAATAATAAAAAATTAAAATAAATTTAAAAAGTAAAAAAGAGAAAATGAACATCATTACTCATGCTCCCTCACACCAACCCCTCCTATTGGCCACCAAATTCTATGCCTCCTAAATATTCCATCAAATTCCACTGCTACCTTCTTATTTTAAGCCACATTATTCCTCAAGTCAGTGGTAATAAGAATAATCTAGCAACTCATTTTCTAATTCCAGTCTCTCCCCTTTTCAGTCTAGCATCTATTCTGCAGTTAAAATTATCTTTCTAAAATTGTGACCTTACCATCATCTTCTTTAAAAATTCAGTGGCTTCCCACTGCCCATGGAATCAAGTTCACACTTCATGACAAGGCACAGAAGGAGCTGCAGCAATCTAGGCCAGGCGTGCAGCCCCCGGGCCAAATCCAGCCCAGCCTGCTTTCTTACTTCCCACAAGCTAAGAATGAATTTTTTTTTAATTTTTTAAGTTGTAAAAATAAAAAAGAATATGCATCAGAGACCTTATGTGGCCCACAACCCACATACCTGGTCCTTTACAGAAGTTTGCAGATTTCTAACCTAGCCCAACGATTTTCAGGTCAGAAATCCTACGTGCCAGTCATGCCGAGCTACTTAAAATTCCAGCAGCAGTATGGCCCAGACCATCATCACCCTTCCCCCTGCTTCCCGCGACTCTCCAACTATGCAGCGAGCTTTCTGGGCTCAGATGGCCCTTGCAGCTCATCACGGGCTGCCCTGTGGTGACCCACACAAGGCTGCCTCCCACTTACAGAAGAAGCCCTATTCACCTTTGCAACCGCGGCACCTAGCATGGGCACAAAATACGTATTCTACAACTACTGCAAGAATATACTTTAAGATGATGATTAAATACAAATGGCGGGTCTCACACACCAGGAGGTGAGTCATACAATCGTAGGCAGACTGCAGGAGGCAAGCCACAGCTACCTGGACTTGCTCTTCAAGACTGGACAGAACACAAAGAAAGAGCGCTGGAGCCAAGAGTCGGGGCATCTGGGGACACTGGCCAACAGTGAGATTCTCCGTCAGCCTGCAGAGTGTGGGAGAGCCAGAAAAGGGGACAGAATTCTGAGAGATTTACTGTGGGTTTAATTTATATCATGTTGGTGTTCTTTGATAGGTGCCAGTGAAGAGCACAATCCTGCTTCATGTCTTTCGGCCCCTGGAATTTGGTCTCAGAACAGGGCTCGATGGAGAGGTTGGCCCTCAGGAGCCCTGGTGCAGGTGGGTCACGCATGCAGCCCCCCTCGCCCCGTCACTGCCTCGTAAACGGCAGCATGTGTTATGGTGCTGGTCTTCCAAACTCGCTGTGCTCCAGGCCCTGTGAGGAATGACTTGGTGTTTTAGAACGTCTCCCTGCCCACCCCGGATCTCCCCACTGCCTCTCTCCACTAACTGTATTTCAACCAGAGTGTGAAAAAAGCAGCTTTAGCTGGTCAGCACCTGTCTGGGCCTCCTGGGCTCTATTTTCCAAGACAACAGATTGTCCTGTCCCCGACCAAGGCCTCAGCCCCCAGGATCCAGAGAACAGTGCAGCCCAAGGAGGGGCCCCCAGACCCCCAGAACCCCCCAGTATTGGCTCTGGGAGGCTTGTCGATCCATAGAGACGCTGTTTTAATCTTACTATATTCATAGAAATTTTTTCATTTTCTATCTTTTCAATTCATACATACTCTCACACAATTACCACCATGACTTGACGGGCCTCAACATTTTTCTAATGTGAGAAACAAGTTTCGAGGACACTGAAGAACACTGGCAGCCCCGGCCAGAGCCTCCCTGGGGGCAGGGCCAGTGCCAGGCAGGGCAGCAGCGCAGCTTGGCCGGGAGTTGTCTGGGATAAAGCACAGGCTGGGACTGCGGGTCTGAGGGAGGACACAGACGTGACCCCACACACTCCCTGGCGCATTCTCCGGGCTGGAGCTTCATGCTGCCTTCAGCTCAGCCGCCAAGGACACTGCAGCTGGACACGGCTGCCCTGCCTCCCAGGACACCCACCTCCTCTTCTGAACAACATGAGACATTGAAAATAAGGCTGTACAGAACTTACACACCACGAAAAAAAGAGAAGACTTCCTTTTTTTCAGATCAGAAAAGTAACTTGAGCAACAGTGCTACCAGAAATACAACAAACATAAAAGCAGCAGTCGAGAGTGGGAAGGGACCATAAACCCCTGGGGTGTGGTCCAGGCCAGCTCTGAGCACCACCGGGCACCCAGACTAGCACACAGGTAAGGGGTGTCCAATAAACACCTGCTGGGAGCCTCCCACACACTCTAGGATGTCACTCTAAGATGAGACAACCCTGATGCAAAAGGAAGGTAAGGTTCTTTGCTAAGCACTTCAAAGCAGAATCATCTTAAACTGGCAAAAAAAAAAAGCAACCCGTAAGTATAAAACTGTGGTTCCTTCGTTCTCAAGCTACGTCCAGCCCGGCGTCAGCCTTTGGACTTAGAACAAAGGCACCACCTTGTGGTTAGAAGTGTAAATGCAGACTACATGCAGAAAACCGCAAGATACAGTAATATTAATAAATTATCTGCAATCAGAAAAGTTCCTGGTCTATAGAAGATCACATTCCTACTCATGCCAGAGATTCCTTTTTAAGTGTCTCCACCACACTGCTCTGTAATACGATTGAGACAGCATGGGAAAACAAACACACATCCATAACTGAATTTCATTCAAAATCTCCATGTTGATAAAAAGACAGTAAAACTTAAGGAGTTGACTATTTTGAAGGATGTGACACAAAAATGTGAAACTTATCCCCAATCAGAATGTCAGCTCTATGAGAGGCAGACACTGGCTGGGTGGTCAGTTCACTGACGTACTGCGGCAGGCGTTTTGGTTTATGGTAAAACAGCAATTCCCAAACTTTTCATTCTCAGGATCACGCCACAGTCTAAACAGCACCGAGCACCCCAAAGAGATTTTGTTCACGAGTTATCAGAATGGGACCAAGTTAGTTTGACCACGTCAAACTCCCTTTACAAAAAACAATAAACCTATTACGTGTTAACATAAAATAACTTTATGAAAATGAACTATTCTTAAACAACAAAAAAAAGGAGACAAAAGTGATGTGGTTTTACATTTGTGCACATACCTTTTCCAGTCAGCAGAGCCAGATGCTCGCACGGCCTGCCGCACGCCCTCTGTGGCACCATCACACACCTCGTGCCTGACACTCAGCACAGAATAAGAGTAAAAGGTAAATAATTCCTTCTGTACGTAGCTGGAGCCCTGGAAGAATCCTGGGGTCTCTGCACTGCTGGACAGGAAGTGCTGGGGGAGCTTCACTGAGTGGAGGGAGAAGCAGCGCAGCACGAACACAAGGACTAAGGGGCCACGGCCTCTGCGCAGCCACGTGTGGGGGCAAGGCCTAGGCCACAGCACGCAGGGTTGGGGTCCTTATTTCATCAGGATTCCAACTATAGGATTCAGGCCCAGGCGGGGTGGCTGATGCCTGTGACTCCAGCACTTTGGAAGGCCAAGGCTGTGGAAAGCTTGAGCGCAGGGGTTCAAGCTCATCCTGGGCAACACCGCAAAACCCCGCCTCTACAAAACCCCGCCTCTACAAAACACACCCCAAAAATCAGCTGGGCATGGGGGACACGCCTGCAGCCCCAGCTACTTGAGAGGCTGAGGTGGGAGAATAGCTTGCGCTCCAGAGGCAGAGGTTGCAATGAGCCAAGGTCATGCAACTGCACTCCAGCCTGGACGACAAAGCGAGACTCTGTCTCCAAAAAAAAAAGAAGAAAAAAGAAAAGGATTCAGCTCTTCGGGTCTCTGGGTCGCTTTGTTTTCACACCTTCCCTTCCGGTTCTTACTATATATTTTTAAGCGATACACATTAATCATATGAATTAAGTTATATATAAATGAGGGTTTCCATTAATTTTTTCTTATGGTAAAGCTAATACACGTTCTCTGTAAAATTATTATATTACAAAAGATACAAAATCACTGGCAATCCCACAATTCAGAAATAACCAAGTTAACTTTTTATATTTGTATATTTCCTTCTACCTTTTTCTTACACTGAATGAAAAAAATTTAACAATTTCAGCTCACTTATTAGCTGTAAAAGGGCTAACAGAATAATTATACAGGAAAACACTAACTATAGGCAAGACACCCTCACTGATCTGTAAGTCAAGCACACAGGGGCCCTGAAAGGTTCAGAGTTCTGACACAGCTCACGGCCTGGGACAGCCCTCTGTTATGTTCAACCACGTGCACAGCGGCTTACCCTGGAACAAGAGTCATACAACAGTGGATGATGACAAAGCCAAGCCAAGACCCACAGGCCACAGGGTGTGGTCACAAGAGGTAGGGCAGCAAGAAAGAGAAAAGGTAGCCTGCACTCCAAGAAAGTCCTCCCAGAACGAAGATGGCGGCAAAGGCAAGTGGACAGAAGATGGAAAGGCAGCTCCAGCTCCTCCTTCCCCTGGACACAGCCCCCAGGACAGCACCAAAACCAGCTAGACCCCAGGGAGGATGCAAAAGGAGGACGGGCAGACAGGCCAGTAGGAACAGGGCCTCAGTGAGGACTGACTGGTTCCCTGGGCTGCTGTGCTGCAGACCTGCCCCCAGAGGGACAGGTGGCCAGGGAAACCAGTCAGAAGAGGGAGGTGCAGGTGGGAGACTGAGGAAGTCAGAAGGCAGAAGCACCTGCAAGAAGGGCAAAGAGGAGGGAGGCAGATGGGAAGCCATAAAGGGAGCAGGAGACGGAGCTCGCATGTGGGCGCAGGACACTGGAGTCAGAGGCTGAGCTGCACCCAGCACCGGGGGGAGGAGGGAGGACGGGAGACAGAACTTGCACGTGGGCACAGGACACCAGAGTCAGAGGCTGAGCTGCACCCAGCACTGGGGGGAGGGGCAGGATAGCAAGGCCGAAGGACGAAGCGAGGACACTACCAGGTCAGGGCAGGAGACGGGACCAGCCAAGGGAGGAAGGCTGACAGAGACCTTAACCAGGATGGTTTTGTTGCCCTGGGGGTGGAGGTGCAAGGTCTGACTAAGGATCTAAGGAAGAATGGGGGAGGATGCACACATCATGAAAAAAACACAAATCTTTGGAGGAGTTTGGCGCAAAGAAGGGCAAAGAACTGACGTGAAGCTGGTGGGAAGCAGGATCAAGAAAAGCTTTTTTCAGCCCAGGCGCAGTGGCTCACGCCTGTAATCCCAGCATTTTGAGAGGCCAAGGCAGGCGGATCACCTGAGGCCAAGAGTTCGACACCAGCCTGGCTGACAAGGTGAAACCTCATCTCTACTAAAAATACAAAAACATTAGCTGGGCATGGTGGCACACACCTGTAAACCCAGCTACTTGGGAGGCTGAGGCAGGAGAATCGCTTGAACCCGGGCGGCAGAGGTTGCAGAGCTGAGATAGTGCCACTGCACTCCAGCCTGGGCGACAGAGGGAGACTCTGTCTCCAAAAAAAAAAAAAAGAAAAGAAAAGAAAAGCTTTCTGGCCCAGGCATCATTGTAATATCAGCACTTCCAGAGGCCCAGATGGGAGGATCACTTAAGGCCAGTAGTTCAGGAACAGCCTGGACAAATATACGGAAACCCTGTCTTTTTTTTTTTTTAAAGAAGAGAGAGAAAAAACAAAAGCAAAGCTTTTTTCACTTGGGGATGGAAGTTTGTAGGAGAGCAAAAAGTGAAGGTCGGGGAGGGCCCAGGGAAGAGCTGCTGGAGCAGCTGGGGCCCTGGGCGGGCAGTGGGTGGAGTGGGTTAGCGCATGTGGGGGGCATCTTTCCAGGGGTCCTCAGTCTGTTCTTGAAGCAGGAGGCCAGGACCCAGCAAGCAATAAGCACTGGGCAAGAAGGGCTCAGGGTGCGAGAGGGAAGACATGAAGGATACATCAAGAACCTACTTCTCAGCTGGGCGTGGTGGCTCACACCTGTAATCCTGTCAGCACTTTGAGAGGCCGAGGCAGGCGGATCACCTGAGGTCAGGAGTTCAAGACCAACCTAGCCAACATGGCAAAATCCTGTCTCCATTAAAATTCAAAAATTAGCTGGGCGTGGTGGTGGACGCCTGTAATCCCACCTACTGGGGAGGCTGAGGCAGAGGTTGCAGTGAGCCAAGAACGCACTACTGCACTCCAGCCGCCTGGGCAACAAGAGGGAAACTACATCTCAAAAAAAAAAAAAAAAACAGAACGTACTTCTCAGCTGGGCGTCAGGGCTCACGCCTGTAATCCCAGCACTTTGGGAGGCAGAGGCAGGTGGACTGCTTGAGGCCAGGAGTTCAAGACCAGCCTGGGCAACATAGCAAGACCCTGTCTCTAATTAAATAAAAAAACAAAATATGAAGAGCCTACTTCTCACCCTGCTCCCGCCACAGCATCCCCTGCTTTGGCTGCCGCACAGCCTCTCAGCTGATCTCCCTGATGTCACCTCCTACAGGACGGCAGCCTGTGGGAGACGTCACGGAACCACCACCCTCCCTGGGGCTTGTTGCCCACTCAGCCCATGTCTAACAGCCCTACAGCCATCCACTCCCCTTCAGAGCCTTTGCCCTGGCTTTAATCTCGACCCAGAATTCACCCCTCACCTCCTTTAAGTCTCTAGCAAATACCACTTCCACGTAAACAACAACAAACATAAATAAATAGGACTTCCATCAAAACTAAAGACTTGTGATTCACTATCAAAAACATGAAAAGACAACTCACAAAATGGGAAAAAAATATTTGCAAATCACTACCTGATATGGGACTTGTATCCATAATACAAAAATAACTCTTGCAACGATTTAAAAAAATTTTTATTAGGCAAAAGATCTGAACAGACATTTCTCCAAAGAACATATATATGGCCAACAAGCACAGAAGACACTCAACATGACTAATCACCCGAGAAATGCAAATCAAAGCCACAACGAGGCAGGGGCGGTGGCTTAACGCCTGTAATCCCAACCCTTTGGGAGGCCAAGGTGGGCAGATCACTTGAGGTCAGGAGTTCAAGACCAGCCTGGCCAACAGAGTGATATCCCATCTCTACCAAAAATATAAAAATTAAGGCTGGTATGGTGGCTCACACTTGTAATCCCAGGACTTTGGGAGGCCAAGGCAGGCAGATCACCTGAGGTCGGGAGTTAGAGACCAGCCTGACCAACACGGAAAAACCCCATCTCTACTAAAAATGCAAAATTAGCCAGGCATGGTGCCGCACGCCTGCATTCCCAGCTACTCGGGAGGCTGAGTCCCCTTGAACTCAAGAGGCAGAAGTTATAGTGAGCCAAGATTGCGCCACCGCACTCCACTCTGGGTGACAGAGTGAGACTCCAACTCAAAAAAAAATAAAATAAAAGCCACAATGAGACCCACTCCACACCCCACCCACTAGAATGGCCATAATCACAAAGACAGACAACAGCAAGTGTTGGTGAGGATGTGGGGAAACTGGAACCCTGTGCAGTGCTGGTGGAAAAAGAGAATGGTACAGCTACCACTGAAAACACCTTGGCAGAGCCGGGCGTGGTGGCTCACGCCTGTAATCCCAGCACTTTGGGAGGCCGAGGCAGGCGAATCACAGGGTGAAGAGATGGAGACCATCCTGGCCAACATGGTGAAACTCCGTCTCTACTAAAAATATAAAAATTAGCCAGGCATGGTGGCGCGTGCCTGTAGTTCCAGCTACTCAGGAGGCTGACACACAAGAATGGCTCAAACCTTGGAGGGAGAGGTTGCAGTGAGCCGAGATCGCACCACTGCACTCCAGCCTGGGCGACAGAGCAAGACTCCACCTCAAAAAAAAAAAAAAAAAAGAAAACAACTTGGCATTTCCTCCAACGCTTAAAACAGTCACCATATGAATCAGTTATCCCACTCCCAGGATATCCGAAGAAATGAAAACACAGGTCCACACGAAAACTCATACTTGAATGTTCGTGGCAGCATTGTCCCTAACAGCAAAAAAAAAAAAAAGGATAACGACCCAACTGTCCATCAGTGGCACCTCCCCCGTGGAGCGTCAACTGTCCATCAGTGGCACCCCCCCATGAAGCGTCAACTGTCCATCAGTGGCACCCTCCTGTGGAGCACCAACTGTCCATCAGTGGCACACCCCCCCCGGGGAGCACCAACTGTCCATCAGTGGCACACCCCCCCGGGGAGCATCAACTGTCCATCAGTGGCACCTACCCCGTGGAGCGTCAACTGTCCATCAGTGGCACATCCCCCCGGGGAGCACCAACTGTCCATCAGTGGCACACCCCCCCGGGGAGCACCAACTGTCCATCAGTGGCACCTCCCCCGTGGAGCGTCAACTGTCCATCAGTGGCACCCTCCTGTCGAGCACCAACTGTCCCATCACGTGGGCACCCCCCTGCCCTTCCCTCCTCGTGGCCTCCCAACGTCCTCTGGCCCTCCCCCGGGGCCCTGCATCGTGCCCGGCGCCTGTCCCATCCGTGCCACCTCCGGGAGCGTCCTGTCTCAGTGGCACCCTCCTGTGGGACAACCAACTGGTCCATCAGTGCACCCCTCTGTGGAAGCACAAACGTCCCATCAGATGGCACCTTACCCCGTGGAGCGTCAGACTGTCACATCAGTGGCACCTAACCCCTGTGGAGCGTCAACTGTCCATCAGTGGCACCCTCCTGTGGAGCACACAAAACTGTCCATCAGTGGCACCCCCTGTGGGAGCCAACCAACTGTGCATCCAGTGGGAACCTACCAACGGTGCGAGCGTGCAACTGTCCATCAGTGGCACGACCCCATGGAGTGCAACTTGTCCATCAGTGGTCACCTACCCCATGGAGTGTCAACTGTCCATCAGTGGCTACCTACCCATGGAGTGTTCCAACTGTCCATGCAGTGCACCCCCGGGGAGCACCAACTGTCCATCAGTGGCATACCCATCCAGTGGAGCGTTACTCAGCTGTAAAAAGGAATGCGCTGCTGATACATGCTACACCACAGCCACGGGTGAGCCCTGAAAACACTAAGTTAAGTGAAAGAGGCCAGGCACGAGAGACAACAGAGAACAGGCAAATCCACAGGGAAGGAAAGCAGATGAGTGGTGGCCAGGGGCTGGGTGGGTGCTGGGGGCACGGGAAGGAACTGCTAACGGTAACAGGTTTCTTTTCAGGATGATACAAATGTTCTGGATTTCTGTCCACAAATATACTCAAGTTTCTGGATTAGTAGTTCTGGTATATAGTGAATCATTAATATACGATGGTCGGTGGATGAATAGATGGATGTGGACAGGTGAACGGATGAGTCGGTGGGTAAATAAATGTATGGGTGGGTGGTGAGGTGGATGGTAGACAGTAAGGTGGGTGGGTGTATGTGACAGGTGGTGGGTGGGTGAATGGTGGATGGGTGAATAGAAGGGAGAGGAAGGAGAATGGAGGGGAGGAAGAAAACAGGAGGAGAAGGAAGCAAGGATTTCTCTTCTAGCAGGATCCTGCGCGTCCAGGTCAGTCAGACTCTCTGGGGCAGACAGCTCCGTCATGCTGACGGCCTGGCACCCGAAGCCATCAGCTCTCCTTGTCTTCTCTATCAGCGCATCCCTTCTTCCCTTAGTCTTCCTTCACCTACTTCTGCCTCCCCGCTGGTCCTGCCTCTTCTCCAAGGCAGAAAGGAAGAAACGTGTTCTGCAAACGTCTATGAAGGAGGCAGGAGCTTCCCCTTCGCAACACTCTCACTTTTCTTCTTGTAGAAGGTGCAGTCCCTCTCAGAGGTCCTGTGCCATCTGCCACAATCCTAAACGGTAACTTACCCTGAAGGCAAGGATAATTTGGATAGACTCTTTTCTGGATTTCATGAAACCAAATAAGCAGCATATACTCTAAGACAAATTCCAGTAAGATTTCAGATGTCAAAATGGCCAGACCCATGTGAGAAGCAGCACAACAGCACACCTTTCCTCTCCGAGTTCCCTAAAAATACAATGCTTTCACTGCAGTAATCTTTATTTCAAGAAAACACACCAAAACTTTTACTTTACTTAAATCAACTTTTTCCCTTTTGTTATTTATTATTTTGTCCCCTATTCGCAGTGCTTCAAGCAGAAGCCAGTAATCTCTAATGCTAAAATCCACCACCATCCCATCTCTAAAATTATCTCCAAATAAAAAACAAAGGTCTACTTAAGCTACAGCCTCCCGGGTCCTGTTTTCCCCATGTCCAGCCTCTGCCCGTGCCCCAGGGCTGCAGTCACACACCTGCTGCCCATCTCCTTCAAGCCACCCTACCCAAGAGCGGGAAGGAGGGGGAGGAGGAGTAGAGTAAGGCCAGAACCAGCCGATACCTGACCTCCACATGGTCTGGAGAAATGGCTCCTAGAAAAGTACATTCTCAACTCCAAAGAGATGAGAACAAACAATCTCTAAGGGTTGAGCTAACCCAGGTGGAGCTGCTAACATTAACCACCGTTAAAATTTACATCACAGGTGTTCAAAAACATTCCTGCATCAGCACATTTGCATACCTGGTTAAACAGTTCCTCTCAGAACCACTACCCAAAACAGTGCCAATTTCCAGTGCACAGCATCCCACAGACGCCACTGCTGCTGGGGACACGTGAGCGATGGCACTGCCCGGGCTCACTGAGTGGCCTCCACCGCGATTCAAGGGCAGGCACAAAGGAACGCCCTATTGTTCCCTCGTCCTCCTCATGCTGTGCGCTGAGCTGGAGTTTCCTCAGAGCTAGGAGAGAAGCCTACCATCCCCCACCCTTTTGTTCGAAGAATACGGTTCTAGAACAGGCAGCTATGAACCAATCTGCTCTAATCCTGTTATTTACAATTAATTAATTAATTAAAACACAGCCCTCCTCACTAGGTCTCTCCCCAAGATGTGCCCAGCACTTGCTTGAGCAACGTCTTATTTTCTGTGGAATTGCTTAGAAAATCCAAGTGGAGACTCTGCTGCCTCTCTACCCTCCTCACCATTCCACGGAAAATGGAGTCTCCCAATGAACACGCAGACAGGATCATCATACAGCCCACACGTGTGGACGGGGACGACACAGGCTCTGAGGGGGAGACTGTGTTCCCAGCTCTCCTGATGAGTGGTCAATGCCATTCTCACATCCCGGGCGGACAGATTTCCCTTTCTGCAGCCTGCATGGCAAAGAGCCAGCTGCAGAGTGGCACGGGCAGCCTTGCCCTGCACAGCCTGGCCTCGGGTCCCAGGCCCCTGCTCACCTGGCTGGCAGTGTCGTCCCTTCCCAGCCTCACTCCCTCCACCACAGAGGCTGCCATGGGGGCAGGTAGGAGAATAAAACAGGAAAACACTGCTAGTCAGCAAAAAAGTTCACGCACGCTCTTTATAAATGTTCAAACAAGAGAAAAAGTCCTGGTTTATCATCAGCATAACTGAAAAAGGTCAGAGTTCCTCCTGCTACCAGCAAATGCAGAACGGGCTTGAGCTGTTCTCAGAACCCTCAGCTGGAGGGGACTTCCCGTCTCACTCCCAAGAAAGCGCACGTGGTGGCGACCAGAGAGCAAAACAGGGTGATTCTGGCAGGGAAGGAGCACGGAGAACAAGAAGGTGTGCCCACCATCGCAGCAAGCGTCCCTGCTCTGCAGGCCCTGACCTGGGCCTAGAAGCACCAATGTAAAAGAAAGAGGGATTAAGCAAAGGAAAAAAAGTACCAAATACCACGTCTCTTGCTTGTACCCCATCACTTTTTTCCTCCTGTCTTAGTGCAATTGTTGACTGCGGCCAATTGCAGAGAAATCACAGTAGCCCAGCTCGGCGGCTCCCTCTGAAGGCTCCACGCACTGGGCATGCTCCAGAGCCATCTCACGAAATGGAGGCTGCCCCAGCGGCAGGATTCCAGAGCTGCACGCGGCCGCCCAGGCACCTCCAGGCCTCCTTGCAAGCAGTTTAAACCCTGGCATTCACAACCATTTGAAAACAATCAGTGTTCTCGGATGGAAACCGCTTAACCAGACATTCATTGTTTCACCCTAAAATGTGAAGGGTTCTTCCACAGAAACCATCAACACAGCTCATCCCAAAAGCAATCACTGCTCAGAGGGCCTCTCGGGATTCACTCTACTGAAAAAACACTAACCAAAACCTAGACGTGGAATCTGGCGACCAGCCCTGTCACAGGAACTCAACTCACAGAGACGTTTTACCTCTAGGCCAAGAGCCCACAACATGACTGTGGGCAGGACAGCAAATGGCAAACACCAGCTCGCAATGCACACCTCCCACCGGGGCTCCCGTCCCACGGCCAAGCATACCAGGGTGGGTCTCAGAGCAATGCGTCTGCCACAGGAGTAGCTCCAGGACGCACCTGCCCTGCACAGGCTCAGCACAGCAGCCCCCCCACACTCAGGCTGCTCCCAAACATCACCTCCCGTGTCCACCCCAGCTCCAAATTTCTCACAGGGAGAGACCCTCATACAGCTATGCCAGCTCTCCAATCAAGACCAAGTTGTAGCTCTTAATACAAAACAATAAATATTTGAAGTCCTTTTCCATAAAATAGGGACTATTTTTTAAAATAGTGTATACAGGTTCCATGCAAACTGCAAACTAAAAGCACAAATATTATTTTCTATTTTTAAGGTCACATAACAGTAAATAATACTAACCCTTCTCTATAAATGCTACTCTATAACTCCCACACTTTCTGGTACAATATCAGTGTTGACTGCCCAAGAGTTGCAAAGTGGGTGGTCCAACGGAGCTGGGCCGGCAAGCTGTGCTTACCAGCCAGGGAGGAGACGCGCCAACAAAACACCAAGTCCGAAAAGCAACGCAAGTGATTCCTCTTTAAGTACACAGGTTCCACCCAGCCAAGAGCAAACAACCCAGACACGGGACTCCAAGTTCAAATGTAGAAAACACAATGTCAACAGATCCATCTTAAGGCAACAGAGCATGGTCATTTACAAACCTATCTGCAGCCCGCACAGAAACAGAAGAGAATCCTGCCCTCCACCTCGGCTCCCTCTCCCATATGGACAAAGAACAGAGAAGGCAAACTAAGGGAAATAAATGCATATGACTAATAAAAACAAATGCAACTGAAAATACATTTAAAGCAACAAAGACACCATTTTTCCACTTATTGAATTGGCAAAACAAAAAAAGAAGTCAAGTCTGTTAATAAGAGTATCGGGGCCAGGCGCGGTGGCTCAAGCCTGTAATCCCAGCACTTTGGGAGGCCGAGACGGGCGGATCACGAGGTCAGGAGATCGAGACCATCCTGGCTAA
>NW_016810868.1:515759-535276 GCF_001698545.2 Rhinopithecus bieti
TCTAAAAAAAAAAATACTTTTTTTTAAGTATTTAAAAAAAAAACCATCCTAAATAGGAAAATATTGGAAACATTCCCTTTAAAATCAAGAATAATCATGAAAAGCAAAAAGAAACTAGAGAGATGGACAGACGCATAGAACGATAAAGCAAATGTAGTAAAATGTTCACACTCGGGGGACCTGGGTGAAAGGGCCTATGGGAATTCTACGTATTGTTTTGCAACTTTTTTTATAAGTCTAAGATTATTTCAAACTAAAAATTTAATAAAGTAATAAAAATAAACAAAACCAAGAATAAAGACATCCACTAGCATTTTTTCTTTTCAACATCGTATCGTGTCCTGACCAGTACAATCAGACAAGGAATTTGAGGCCTGGGATTAGAAAGGAAGAAATAAAACTGCTATTATATGTTCTACAAAGTATTAGAAATAATAGTCGAACTCAGCAAGATGACGGCGGGAAAGGTTAGACACTCAGTCGTCAGCTGTGTGGTTATTCTACAACAGCAGTAAACAGCGAGCTGCTGTAATTACAGAGAAGGCATCACTTACGATGGCACCAGAGAATCATCAGTCATCTAGGAATAAACCTGCAAAAGATGGCAAGACCTCTACAGGAAAAATTTTAAAATTTCATAGAAATATTTCTTAAAAACTA
The DNA here is from genome assembly GCF_001698545.2 of Rhinopithecus bieti. NCBI lineage: Eukaryota > Metazoa > Chordata > Mammalia > Primates > Cercopithecidae > Rhinopithecus > Rhinopithecus bieti. The sequence goes on from NW_016810868.1 coordinate 516,420, forward strand.
AAAGAAGACAGAAATATACTATGCTCACAAACAGGAAGACATATTGTGAAGACGTAGATTCACACAAAATTGATCCATAGATTCAGTGTAATTCCAATTAATATCCAATAAGATTTTTCACGAAATCTTAGGATTCTAGAGTTAATATTGAAGAATAAATGGCCAAAAATATCCAGAACGCCACTGCGCTCCAACCTGGCCAAGACAGGGAGAGCCTGTCTCTAAAAAAATAGAAACAAAACAGAAACTCCCACATGTTTGAACTGTGGGATGCGGTACGTCAGGCTGACGAAGAAAGGAGGACTTGTTCCATACCTAAAGCTAGGGAAAAATGATTATACACATGAAGAAAGACGGGGAAAAAAATGTTCTGAGACAGGGTCTGGTTCTGTAACCCAGGCTAGAGGGCAGTGGTGCAATCTCAGCTCCCAGGCTCCAGTGATCCTCCCACCTCAGCCTCCCTTATTAGCTGGGACCACAGGCACGTGCCCCAATGCCCGGCTAATATTTGTATTTTTTGTAGAGATGGTGTCTCACTTTGTTGCCCAGGCTGGTCTCGAGCTCCTGAGCTCAAGCGATTCTCCTGCCAGCCTCCCAAGGTGCTGGGACTGCAGGTGTGAGCCACCACGCCCACACATGAAAAAAGATGAAATTGAATCCCTACTACACATGATTTACGTTAAAAAAAGAAAACTCTCAATCACAGAAGAATAAGAAATTACATGCCAAAAACAAAACCTCGGCTAAGCACTGCATACCTAGGTAAATACATTTTGGACTGTAAGGTAAAGAAAAGTCTCTTAAAATACAAAAGGGGGCCAAGCGCAGTGGCTCACATCTGTAATCCCCACACTGGAGAGGGCAAGGTGGGCAGATCACTCGAGCCCACGAATTTGAGACCAGCCTGGGCAACACAGAGAAACCCCGTCTCTGCAAAAAATACAAAAATTAGCCAGGCATGGTGGTACATGCCTATGGTCCCAGCTACTCGGGAAGCTGAGGTGGCAGAATCACATAGGCAGGGGAGGTCGAGGCTGCAGTGAACCATGAGTGCACCACTGCACTCCAGCCTGGGCAACAGAGACTGTCTCAAAAAAAAAAAGGAAAAAGGGACCCAGGTGTGGCGGCACACACGTTCATTCCCAGCTACTTGAAAGGCTGAGGTGGGAGCCCAGGAGTTCAAGTCCAGCCTGGGTAACAGAGCAAGACCCTGTCTCTAAAAATAATCAATTAATTAATCAATTTTAGAAATACAAAAAGGACAGTCCAACTAGGAGAACATATTCATAATACACAGAAACAACAAAAAATTAAGAATATACAAAGAACTGCAAAATAATAAGCACAAACCACGAAAAAACGGGCAAAGGACATCTACAGACGTTTTACAGAAAGGGAAACACATCCAGCCAAGTACCACATTGGAGACGTTCAACATTAATAAGAGAATAAGAAAAACCAAAACTAAGAAAAATACATTATGTTTCGGGAGGAAAATAATAGAATAAGATCTCGTATTTGATAGCGCAACAAACATAACCTATTTAGATGTTCAACATTAATAAGAAAAATAAGAAAAACCAAGTAAGATGATAATGAGATGCCATTTTACACACACATTCAATGGACACAAACTCACGGAAAGAGGATGTGGGCTCGCAGGATGTCTGCAATGGTTCAGCAGTTCCACTCCAGCCCAAGAGAAGAGGCAACCACAGAAGCGTTCCTGGGCTGGCACAGTGGCTCACGCCTATAATCCCAGCACTTCAGGAGGCTGAGGTGTGAGGATCCCCTGAGATCAAAAGCTTGAGACCAGCCTGGGAAACACAGTGAGACCTTGTTTCTACAAACACACACACAGACATTTTTTTTAATAAGCCATGCGTGGTGGTGTGCACCTACAGTCCCAGCTACTCAGGAGGGTGAGGTGGGAAAACCGCTTGAGCCTGGGAAGTTGAAGCTGCAGTGACCCAAGGCTGCACCCACTGCACTCCAGCCTGGGCTACAGGGCAAGACCCTGTCTCAAAACACAGAAAAATTCCTTTTTCTATGCCATTTTATAAAAAGCCACTAAAAGGCCGGGCGCGGTGGCTCAAGCCTGTAATCCCAGCACTTTGGGAGGCCGAGATGGGCGGATCACCAGGTCAGGAGATCGAGACCAACCTGGCTAACACAGTGAAACCCTGTCTCTACTAAAAAATACAAAACAAAACTAGCCAGGCGAGGTGGCGGGCGCCTGTAGTCCCAGCTACTCAGGAGGCTGAGGCAGGAGAATGGCGTAAACCCAGGAGGCAGAGCTTGCAGTGAGCTGAGATCCGGCCACTGCACTCCAGTCTGGGCGACAGAGCCAGACTCTGTCTCAAAAAAAAAAAAAAAAAAAGCCATTAAAAAAAAAAGATAATTGCAGATGATGATAAATAAACCCAGGTAAAGGGACAGAACCACAGGAGAAGCTACCTGAGATACAAGAACCAGGGAGGGCAGTTCTGAAGTCTGAAAAAGACCATTCTGGGCTGGGTGCGGTGGCTACTGCTTATAATCCCAGCATTTTGGGAGGCTGAGGCAGGTGGATCACTCGAGCTCAGGCGTTCGACACCAGCCAGGCCACCATGGTGAAACCCCATCTCTACTAAAAATACAACAACTAACCGGGTGTGGTGGCACATGCCTGTAATCCCAGCTACTCAGGAGGCTGAGGCATGAGAATTACTTGAACCCAGGAGGCGGAGGCTGCAGCGAGACAAGGTCCCGCCACGGCACTCCAGCCTGGGTGACAAGCGAGACTCCATCTCGGGGACGGGGGGCGTCCATTCTGGATAGAAAGAACCACGATTGACAGAAGGAGAATTAAAGAAGAAGGTAAAACATGGTGCACAGGCACAATGAGGTAGTATTCAGCCATGAACAGAATGAGACCCCGTCAACCGCAACAACAAGGATGGAACTGGAGGTCACTGTGTTAAGTGAAATCAGCCAGGCATGGAAAGACTAACTTCACATGCTCTCATTTATTTGTGGGAGCTAAAAATTAAAACAACGAACCGATGGAGATGGTAGAGAGTAGAAAGATGTCTAGGGGCTATCACTTGTAGAAACGGTATAAAATAAATTTTAAAAAGGATGGTTTCCAGAGGGTGGGAAGGGTAGTGGAATGGAGGTAGGCAGTGGGAGTAGAAACGGTTAGTAACAAAAAAATGGAATAACAAAATAGATAACAAAAAAAAACAAAAAAATAGAAAAAGAACTAGTATTTGATAGCACAACAAAGTGACTAGAGTCAACAATAATTTATTGTACATCTTAAAATAACTAAAAGAGTAGAACTGCATGGTCTGTAAAACAGGATAAATGTTTGAGGTGATGGACACGCCAATTACTCTGGTGTGACTGTTATGCACCGTATGCCTGTATCAAAATATCTCATGTACCCCATAAATACGCCTATTATGTACCCACAAAAATTGAAAATAAAAAATTTTTATTAAAAAAAAAAACGTAGCCAGGTGCACTGGCTCCCACCTACAACCCCAGCGCCCTGGGAAGCCGACTTCCACTCAAACCACCACCCTCTCATTCTAACAACCGCAACAGCCTCTCACCTCACCTGCCGTACCCTGCAGCCAACTCAACACTGCCACAAGAACCACCTGTGGAAACAGAAGCCACATTCCGCCACTCCTCTGCTCAGAATCTTCCAGTGGTCCCTCTAAGAGCAGCCTGTGAGACAAGCACCCTCTCCAGCTGAGCGGGCTGCCCACGCCTCACTCCCGCTGTTCCTCAAGACCCCACGCCTCGCTCCCGCTGTTCCTCAACACCCCACGCCTCGCTCCCGCTGCTTCCTCAAGACCCCATGCCTTGCTCCCGCTGCTTCCTCAAGACTGCAAACCACATGTTCCCCACACCACTGCCCATGTGCCCTTCCTTGTCTACACTGGCCATGACACACCAGTTCCGTCTGCTACGCCCCCCAGACCACAGCACGGAGCAGGTACCCTGCACTTCCAGGATGAACAAACAAAAGTAAAAGGGTGGCCAGGCATGGTGGCTCACACCTGTCATCCCAGCACTTTGGGAGGCTGAGGTGGGCAAATCACTTAAGGCCAAGAGTTCAAGACCAGCCTGGCCAAAATGGTGAAATCCCGTCTCTACTAAAAATACAAAAATTAGCCAGACGTGGTGGCACACACCTGTAATCCCAGCTACTTGGGGGCTAAGGCAGGAGAATCGCTTGAACCTGGGAGACAGAGGTTGCAGTGAGCCAAGATGGCACCACTGCAATCCAGCCTGGGGGACACAGTGAGACTCTGAATTAAAATTTAAAAAAAAAATGGAAGGGCATCCAGCAGTGAGTGAGAAGCAGGGAGAGGCATAGCACGGCCCTTGGACACATGTCTCTGCCTCCTAGGGGTACACTTGTACCCTGGACACATGCCCCTGCCTCCAGCCCACAGCCCAGGCCCAGCCTGGGCACAAGGCAATCAAGAAAGCAAAGCTCAGGATGGGCACTGTGCCTCTAGATAGATCCGCACAGGGCCAGAAGCCTGTGTTTATTAGGAAGACAATAGTTAACAGGAAACTTCGAAATCTAAGCGTCATCACTCTAACCCAAAATTTCCCGTTTCCTTCTAGTATCTCTTCACAGCTATACATTTTTGTTTTTGTCTTTGTTTTTGAGATGGAGTCTCACTCTGTCGCCCAGGCTGGAGTGCAATGGTGCAAACTCAGCTCACTGCAACCTCCACCTCCCAGGGTCAAGTGACTCTCCTGCCTCAGCCTCCCGAGTAGCTGGGATTATAGGCGCACACCACCGTGCCCAGCTAATTTTTATAATTTTAGTAGAGATGAGGTCTCACCATGTTGGCCAGGCTGGTCTCCAACTCCTGACCTCAGGTGATCGGCCCACCTCAGCCTCCGAAAGTGCTGGGATTATAGGTGTGAGCCACTGCATCCAGTCATATACATTTTATATGGTTATGAGCTATATAAATATTTTTTCCCTTGAATATTCCTACGTCTTCATATTCTTCAGTTATCACATGAACGGCAGTGCATTTCATAGAGTAGATAGACCATAAAGTATTAAAACATTTTTAAATCACTGATAATCAGTTTATCATTACTTTAAAACAGTGGTCCCCAATCTTTTTGGCACCAGGGACTGGTTTCGTGGAAGACGATTTTTCCAAGGACAGAAGGTGGGGAGGGCAGTTCAGGAAGAAACGGTTCCACCTCAGATCTTCAGGCACCAGATTCTCGTAAGGAGCGTGCGGCCTAGATCCTTCGCATGTGCAGTTCACCCACATAGGAGGGTTCTCGCTCCTAGGAGAGTCTAATCCCACTGCTCATCTGACAGGCAGGGCTCAGGCAGGGACGCTCAACTCAACGCCTGCCGCTCAGGTCCTGCTGGGTGGCCGAGTTCCTAATGGGCCACTGACCAGCACTCCGTGGCCTGGGGGTTGGGGACCCCCGCTTAAAAAACACTATGAGCATCTTCATGTAAATGATAACTACTGTGAACTCATTCATCATCTTCAACAGCACTGAGTGACACTGAATATATGCAACGTATTTTATTTTCCTCATTAAGGAAAACTCCGTAGGTAAGATTCCTGGGTCCATTCACGGGTAACAATATTTCTGGTCTGCTGGCACTAAGGAAGTCTTTTTTAAGCAGCCTCTACCAGCGAGAATGCCAGTGTAGTGCTTGAAAACAGTTAACAGTCAGGCGCAGTGGTTTACGCCTGTAATCCCAGCACTTTGGGAGGCTGAGGTGGGCGGACCACCTGAGGTCAGGAGTTCGAGACCAGCCTGGCCAAAATGGTCAAATGCCGTCTCTACTAAAAATAAAAAAATAAAAAATAAAAAAAAATTAGCCAAGCATAGTGGCACACGCCTGTAGTCACAGCTACCTGGGAGGCTGAGGCAGGAGACTCACTTGAACCCAGGAGGCAGGGGTTGCAGTGAGCCGAGATCATGCCATTGCACTCCAGCCTGGGTGACAAGAGCAAAACTCAAGTCTCAAAAAGAAAAAAAGAAAAGAAAGGAAAAAACAGTTAACCACCTGGTACCTTCCTGCTGCAGTCCCTGAATACCAAGGTCCTTGACACCACCTCTGCTGTCCACGCTGGCCTGTCTAAGCCACAAGCATCAGCATCCCAGGTTGGCTGCACCCCACCACCTGGCCCAAACTCTGACCACCCTGTGGGCTCAGAACCATGTGCACCGTTCACTTCCCTGTTCAGCGGTAACGTACTTCTCCTGGTGTCTGTCCAGACAATGCCATGTTCTGGGGCATGGCAGGCCCAGCCTTTACTCAAGCCTTCAGGCATATGCTGCCTCCCCAGCCACCCTCTCCAGTCTGGCCCACCTCACTGGGCCCCAGCTGGCTTCTTTGTAGAAACTAACAGGATGACCTAAAATTCATATGGAAACTTAAGAGACCCAGAATAGTCAAAACAATCTGGAAAAAGAACAAACTTGGAGGACTCAGACCTCTCCATTTCAAAACTTACAACAAAGGTAAAGTCATCATGACACTGGTACTGGCCTAAGGAACAACATCTGATCAATGGAACATAATTGAGAGTTCAGAAACAGACTCACATACTTACGGTCAATTAATTTTTCTTTCTCTTTTTTTGGGGGGGAGAGGGTAAGGGCTGGGGGATGGGGTCCCGCTCTGTCGCCCAGGCTGGAGTGCAGTGGTGTCAACTCAGCTCAATGCAACCTCCACCTCCCACGTCCAAGCGATTCTTCTGCCTCAGCCTTTTGAACAGCTGGGATTACAGGCACCCACCACCACATCAGGCTACTTTTTGTATTTTTAGTAGAGATGGGGTTTCCCCATGTTGGCCAAGCTGGTCTCGCACTCCTGACCTCAAGTGATCCACCCACCTCGGCCTCCCAAAGTGCTGGGATTACAGGTGTGAGCCACTGCGCCCGGCCTATGGTCAATTAATTTTCCAATTAAGCCATGAAGACCATTCAATAAAAAGGGAATCTTTTCAGCAAACAGTGCTAGGACAACGGGAGAGCCATATGCGAACATGTGAAGATGGACCCTGCTTCACACCATATACAAGAAGCAGAGGGAGCTGCTGCTCAGCAGTGGGGACACTTTCTAAGAAACGCATCAAGAAGGGGAAGTCCCAATACTGGCACTGTCCGACTTGCTGAAAATCACTTTGCTTGTTTTATGTACCAGGAAAAATTAGAAAATTGGCTGGGGGCGGCGACTCACGCCTGGCATCCCAGCACTTTGGGAGGCAGAGGAGGGCAGATCAAGGTCAGGAGTTCAAGACCAGCCTGGCCAACAGGGAGAAACCCCATCTCTACTAAAAATACAAAATCAGCTGGGCGTGGTGGCGCATGCCTGTCATCCCAGCTACTCAGGAGGCTGAGGCGGGAGAACCGCTTAAAGCTGGGAGGCGGAGGTTGCAGTGAGCCGAGATCGCATCACTGCACTCCAGCCTCGGCAACAAGAGCGAAACTCTGTCTCAAAGAAAAAAAAAAGAGAGAGAGAAAATCAAGCCCTTAGTCTTCCTGTGTGCCAGGCACTGTCTCAGGTGCTTCATGCAATCGTGCATCACTCAACTACGAGGATACTTTCTGGGAAATTCGACGTTAAGCAGCTTTACTGTTCTGTGAACATCACAGACTGAACTCACACAAACCTAGATGCCTGCTACACACCGAGGCTGTGGGGCAGAGCATATTCTATTGCTCCTGGGCTACAAACCTATGCAGCATGTAACCGTGTTGAATACTGCAGGCAACAGGAATACAATGGTAAGTATTTGCATATATAAACATATCTAAGTATAGAAAAAGTACAATAAAAATACAGTATAAAAAATTAAAAAGTGCCCTGTATGGGGCACTTACCATGAATGGAGCTTGCAGGACTGGAACTCGAAGTTGCTCTGGGTGACTGAGTGAGTAGTGAATGAATGTGAAGGCCTAGGACATTACTATACACTACTGCAGGCTTTATAAACACTGTACACGTAGGCTACACCATCTAAGGCCAGGCACGGTGACTCCCACCTGTAATCCCAGCACTTTGGGAGGCCGAAGCGGATGGATCACCTGAGGTCAAGAGTTCGAGACCAGCCTGGCCAACATGTTGAAACCTCGTCTCTACTAAAAATATAGAAAAGTTAGCCGGGTGTGGTGGCAGGTGTCTGTAATCCCAGCTACTCGGGAGACTGAGGCAGGAAAGTCGCTTGAACCTGGGAGGGAGAGGTTGCAGTGAGCTGAGATCGCACCACTGCACTCCAGTCTGGGCAACAAGAGCAAAACTCCATCTCAAAAAAAAAAAAAATTAATTTCTTAAACTTTTTTGTTAAAAACTAAGATACACTAGCCAGGCGCAGTGGCTCACGCCTGTAATCCCAACATTCTGGGAGGCCAAGGTGAGTGAATCACCTGAGGTCAGGAGTTCAAGACCAGCCTAGCCAACATGGCAAAACCCTGTGTCTACTAAAAATAAAAAAAAGTAGCTGGGCTAGGTGGTGCACACCTATAATCCCTGCTAGGAGGCTGAGTATTGCTCCAACCCAGGAGTATTGCTCCAACCCAGGAGTTGTAGTGAGCCAAGATGGTGCCACTGCACTCCGGCCTGGGCGATAAGAGTGACACTCTGTTCCAAAAAAAAAAAAAACAAAAACAAAAAACTAAAACACACTGGCCAGGCATTGTGACTCAAACCTGTAATCCCAGCACTTTGGGTGGCCAAGGCAGGAAGACCACTTCAGCCTGGCTTGGGCAACATAGCAAGACCTCACCTCTACAAAAAAAAATTAACTAAAACACAAACATACACATTAGCCGAGGCCCACACAGGGTCAGGATCATCCATATTACTGTCTTCCACCTCCACATCTTGTCCCCTAGAAGATCTTCAGAGGCACTAACATGCACAGAGCTGTCATCTCCTATAATAACAGCGTCTTCTAGATGCCTCCTGAAGGACCTGCCTGAGACTGTTTTAGAGTTGACTTTTTTAAAAATAAGTAGGAGTACACTCTATAATAATGGTAAAAAGTATAGCACAGAATAGTAACTACATACACCAGTAACAGGAGTTTATCATTATCATCAAGCATTAGGTACTGCGCATAACTGTATGTGCTAGACTTTTATATAACTGAGAGCAGAGTAGGTTTGTTTACCTGAGGACACGTAATGCCTACTGCTAGAGTTTTAGGATGTCCTGGGCAATAGGAACTTTTCGGTTCCACTATAATATTTTTTTTTTTTCTTGAGACGGAGTCTCACTCTGTCACTCAGGCTGGAGTGCAGTGACACAATCTCGGCTCCCTGCAACTTCTACTTTCCAGGTTCAAGCAGTTCTCCTGCCTCAGCCTCCCAAGTAACTGGGATTACAAGTGTGTGCCAACATGCCCAGATAATTTTTTGTATTTTTATTTTTGGTAGTGTCAGGATTTCACCATGTTAGCCAGGCTGGTCTCGAACTCCTGACCTCAAGTCATCCACCTGCCTCAGCCTCCCTCCCACAGTGCTGGGATTACAAGCATGAGCCACCACACCTGGCCAGCTCCATTATAATCTTACTGGACCATCATCTTACATGTTGCCCATCACTGACAGAAACATCATTCTGCGGCCTGTGACTATAATTCAAAATAGATCAAAGATCTAAATAAAAGAGCTAAAACTGTAAAACTCATAGAAGAAAACAGGCATAAATCTTCACAACCCTGAATTTCAAAAGTGTTTCTAAAATAGGACAAAAAGGCACAAGCAACAAGGAAAAAAGGGATAAACAGACTTCATCAAAATTAAAAATGTTTGTGCTTCAAAGGATACTGTCAAGAAAGTGAAAACATAACCCACAAAATGGGAAAAAATATTTACAAGTCCTGTATCTGTCTGGGTGCAGTGGCTCACACCCATAATCCCAGCACTTTGGGAAGGTTCCAGTTTTTCCTTATCATCGTCAACACTTGTTATTTTTTGTCTTGTTTTTTTGAGACAGGGTCTCACTCTGTCACCTACCCAGGCTGGAGTGCAGTGGTGCAGTCACAGCTCACTGCAGCCTCAAACTCCCAGGCTCAGGTGATCCTCCCGCCTCAGCCTCCTGAGCAGCTGGAACCACGGGTGTGCACACGCTCATATTCATATGGGGGTGGGAAGATCGCTTGAGCCCAGGAGTTCAACCAGCCTGATCAACACAGTGGGATCCTGTCTGCACAAAAAATTAAAAAACCAAAAATTAGCCAGGTATAGTGACATGTGCCTGTGGCCCTGGCTACTTGGGGACGCTGAATTGGGAGGATCACTTGAGTCCAGGAGGATGAGGCTACAGTGAGCTGTGATCATCCCACTGCACTCCAACCTAGGCAACAGAGTGCAACTATCTCAAAAAAAAAAAAAAAAAAAAAAAAAAAAAAAAAAAAAAAAAAACACAGTGGGAGGTCCTATATCTGATAAAGGACTTAACTCTATAGTATATAAAGAACATCTACAACTCATTAATAAAAAAAAAAAAAATTAAAATGGGCAAAAAACCTAAACAGGTATTTCTACAAAGATATACAAATGGCCAATAACAACACGAAAAGACGCTCAATATCATTAGTCAGCAGCAACATGCAAATCAAAACCACAATGTGATACTACTTCACACTCCCTAGTTTGGCTATAATTTTAAAAATAACAGCTGGGCATGGCACACCTGTAATTACACATCTGTAATCCCAGCACTTTGGGAGGCCAAGGTGAGCCAATCGCTTGAGCTCAGGAGTTTGAGAATAGCCTAGGCAACATGATGAAACTCCATTCTAAAAAAATTTTTTAAATTAGCTGGCATTGTGGCCCACACCTGTGTAGTTCTAACTATTAAGGAGGCTAAGGCGGGAAGATCACTTGGGCCTGGGAGTTTGAGGCTGCAGTGAGCTGTGACTGCACCACTGTACTCCAGCCTGGGTGACAGGGTGAGACCTTGTCTCAAAAAAAAAACAAAAAACAAAAAACAAAAAACGTGTTGGCGATGACATGGAAAAACTGGAACCCTCATTCACTGCTGGTAGGAATGTTAGATGGCACAGCCACCATAAAAACACAGCTCCTCAAATGGCTGTCCCACAATGAGACCACAGTAGTTTGACATGCAATTGTAAGAAATCACAGAGATTCTGTGTACACTTTACCCAGTGCATTAGTCTCCTGAGGTTACCTTAACAAAGTGTCACAAATCAAATTGGTTAACTTAAAACAACTGAAATATATTTTTATGTTTTCACATCTGGAGGCCAGAAGTCTGAAATCCGGCTGTTGGCAGGGCCGTGATCCCTCTGAAGGCTGTAGGAAAGAACACGTCCTTGCCTCTTCCAGCTCCGGCGGCGGACGCGGTCTTCCACATTCCCTGGGTCGCAGCACTCGGCCCCCCTCTGCCTCCGCTGCCATGGCTGCTTCCCTGAGGCTGTGTCCTCTCCTCTTCTTTTACGGACACCAGCCACTAAATCTAGAACACACCCTCAATTTAGGATGACTTCGCCTCAAGATCCTTAATTAATTACATCTGCGAAGATCCTACGTCCAAATTAGGCCCCATTCTCAAGTCAGGGGTAGATATGAATTTGGGAGGACATTTTTGTTTGCTCATTTCAGTTGCAGGCTCGCTCTGTCACCCAGGCTGGAGTGCAATGGCGCCATCTCAGCTCACTGCAACCTGCACCTCCCAGGTTCAAGCAATTCTCCTGCCTCAGCCTCCCCAGTATCTGGGATTACAGGTGCCCGTCTCCATGCCCAGCTAATTTTTACATTTTTAGTAGAGACACGGTTTCACCAAGTTGACCAGGCTGGTCTCTTTGGCCAGGCTGGTCTCAAACACCTGACCTCGTAATCCGCCCACCTCGGCCTCGCAAAGTGCTGGGATTACAGAGGTGAGCCACTGCGCCTGGCCGAGAGAACACTATCTGTATGTTTTTTTTTTTTTTTTTTTGAGGCGGAGTCTCGCTCTGTCGCCCAGGCTGGAGTGCAGTGGCCGGATCTCGGCTCACTACAAACTCCGCCTCCTGGGTTTACGCCATTCTCCTGCCTCAGCCTCCCGAGTAGCTGGGACTACAGGCGCCCGCCACCTCGCCCAGCTAGTTTTCGTATTTTTTAGTAGAGACAGGGTTTCACTGTGTTAGCCAGGATGGTCTCGATCTCCTGACCTTGTGACCCGCCCATCTCAGCCTCCCAAAGTGCTGGGATTACAGGCTTGAGCCACTGCGCCTGGCTGGAAGAACACTATTTCTGAAGTCACGGGTGGATCTGAATTTGGGAAGACACTACTCAACCCACTGCTACTCAGTTTCCCCAGTGATGAAGCTCAAGCACGATACCACAACCAGGATCAGCCTGGCTTTTTGGGTGGAAAATGGGTAAGATGGACACTGCATAAGCAGAAAAACTAGGAAGACCAGTTAAAGGGTGACTGCTACAATCCAAGCAAGGCACTGTGGTGGCTTGGGTCCAAGAGTGAGGCCATTAGAGGGAGAGTAGTCAGAGAAACGGGACCTGCTCTGAGGATGAGGCTGACAGGGTCTTCTGATGAACCAGCTGAATTTGAGAGGGGGAGGCAGGACTAAGAATGATTCCTTGTTGGCATTTTTACAGACATAAAGGATAAGTTTTTACATTAACTTGGGAGAACTAACATGTTTATGATGTCCAAGAACAACAAATGTATTTCCACAGTTCAAGTCTTCTGTTCCAAGTGCTTGAATGCCCAGGCTAGAGTGCAGTGTTGTGATCACTGCTCACTGCAACCTCGACCTCTTGGTGACACTCGCCTCAGCCTCCCAGGCAGCTGCGACCACAGGCATGAGGTACCACGCCCACCTAATTTCTGTTTGTTTCTTTGTTTTTTGAGAGAAGGAGTCTCTCTATGTTGCCCAGGCTGGTCTCAAACTTCTGGGCCCAAGCAGTCCTCCCACCTCAGCCTCCCAAAGTACTGGGATTACAGGCGTGAACCACCACAACCCAGCAGGCTATTGACATAATGTATCAATTTTATATCCAGTTCCTCACTGAATTTCACTGTCTGTGTTTTAACGTTGACTCTCTTGGGTTTTCCAGGTATAGTTCATTTCATCTAGGTATTCAGATTTAATTGCCGAGGATTATACAATATGGTCTCTAACGATTTTGCTCCCAAACAGTATATTGCTTGAAGGGCTCCCACTGGCCATATCAGAATAATTTGAGTTTCAAAAGGACAAATGGTGAAAATAGCTTTTAACACATTTAATAAGTACAAATTCATTACCACAGGAGCCATTCTATAGTAAAACCAAAAAAATATGAAAGGGGAAAGAAAGCTCTACTTTGAAAAAAGTATCAACGAACGAATGGGGAAGGAAGGACAGACAGAGTGGTTTCCCAGCATACAGTCAATGTAAAGACTACGAATTTTCTAAAGAAAAAGAAAGCGATAGAAAGAGTCCACAGATGCAGCCGGGTGAGGTGGCTCACGCCTATAAGCCCAGCACTTTGGGAGGCCGAGGTGGGTGGACTGCCTGAGCTCAGGAGTTTGAAACCAGCCTGGGCAACACGGTGAAACTCCGTCTCTACTAAAAATACAAAAAAATTAGCTGGGTGTGGTGGCACATGCGCGTAATCCCAGCTACTCGGAAGGCTGAGACAGGAGAATCACTTGAACCTGGGAGGCGGAGGTTGCAGTGAGGCAAGATCGCACCACTGCACTCCAGCCTGGGTGACAAAGCAAGACTCCATCTCAAAAAAAAAAAAAAGAGTGTCCACAGATGGTACTTGAGGTGGCCTCTTCCAGGTGAACAGACCTGAATGAAGAGAAGGTGTAAGCTACCGGATCACTCAGCAGAGCCTCTACGCGGAGGAGCAGAGTGCAAGGCCACAGTCATCCGGCGACGGCCAGGGGGCCACGTTACCTGGAGAACAGCAAGCCAGGAAAAAGTGACAGGAAAGAACTTCAGAGGCAGGCAAGGGCCGGGCGCCAAGCAGAGCCCAGAAGCCACAGGAAGTCTGCATGCAGAGCAGCAACTCCTGGCAAAGATTGCTGCCCCTGAGCAGAGAGCACAAGGGCCACCAAAAAGCAGGGAAAAGAAGCTGGGACCACATCACAGCCATGGAGTGCAGAAGGTGTGTCATAAAGGCAGAGCCGACAGCGTCTCCCAGGAAATGCCATTCTACAGATGGTGTCTAGCACTGCGGGGCGACAGGCAGACTGAGAGAGCTGCATTTCATGCTGGGGTGAAGGTGCCTACCAGTTTTCCATGCAGTCAACTTGGAGCCACAGCAAAGAGGTCAGCCTGGGGCACGAGACTGGAGTCAACAGAGGACTGGATGGCTCAGGGAATAAGGACACACGCAACACCAGGACCAGACTGGGCCTTGGGGCACATCAATATTTAGAAGTCAGGCTTAAGGCCGGGCGCGGTGGCTCAAGCCTGTAATCCCAGCACTTTGAGAGGCCGAGACGGGCGGATCACAAAGTCAGGAGATCGAGACCATCCTAGCTAACATGGTGAAACCCCGTCTCTACTAAAAAATACAAAAAACTAGCCGGGCGAGGTGGCGGGCGCCTGTAGTCCCAGCTACTCGGGAGGCTGAGGCAGGAGAATGGCGTGAATCCGGGAGGCGGAGCTTGCAGTGAGCTGAGATCCGGCCACTGCACTCCAGCCCGGGCGACAGAGTAAGACTCCGTCTCAAAAAAAAAAAAAAAAAAAAAAAAGTCAGGCTTAAGAGGTGAGTCCTCCAAACAGGACTGGAAAGGGGTGGCACAAAACCAGAAGAGTGGGGTGTTCTAGAAGCCAAACGAAGACAACTAACCACAGTTTTTTTTTTCTTGAATTACTACAACAAATGCTGGTGAAAGGACCAGTAAGATGAAGGCTGAGAACTAACCAATGACAATGTCTAGGTCAATGGTGACCATAACCAGAAGGGCATCTGAGGAGAGGTGGAGACCAAAGCCTGTTTGCAGTGGGCTCAGAGGGCAGCCACAGTAGGGACTAGAAACAGCACAGGCAGAAGGAAACCTGAGTGACTGGGATTTAAGGTACAAAAGGTAAGGAAGAATCTGAATATAAATAGCCGTGTTTTCAAAGACAGTAGGAGATAATGTTAAAGCTGAAAATCAGTTAAGACATCCAACATTACAAGATTTGCAGCAGTGAGGGGATCAAACCCAGGCTCCAATTCAGCCAGAGGTCATGACAACACATGTGCCTTGCCAGATGTGAAAACAACAGAACTGCAGCACACTCCCCCCACGCCACTCCAGCCCGCACGCACGTGGGCCTCACCACTACACTCCAGCCCGCACGCACGTGGGCCGCCCCTGCCACTCCAGCCCGCACGCACGTGGGCCGCCCCTGCCACTCCAGCCAGCAGGCACGTGGGCCTCCCCCAGGCTCCAGGGCAGGGCAGCCTCACCAAGGCTGCTTCCACCTGCTGACTAGCTCCTCTCTTCCACAAAACGGGCGCACTCTTCAAGGCTCCCATTCAGTCCTCTTACTTTCCAGCCCATTTTCCAGAGGATGAATCCCTCGTCCTCTCCCCTTGGTCACAGGATTCTTTCCCCAGATGGTCCACAGCACAAACTTGAACTGTTCCTCAGGCCAGGGCACCACTGTCCCATAGAAAGATAGGAAATGCCACAGACATCATTTTAAGTTTCTAGCATCTACAAAAATTAAAAATAGGCCAGGCACAGTGAGTGGTTCACACCTGTAATCCCAACACTTTGGGAGGCTGAGGCAGGCGGATAACCTGAGGCCAGGACATCAAGACCAGCCTGGCCAATACGGAGAAATCTCATCTCTATTTAAAATACAAAAAGTTAGCTGGGTGTGGTGGCGGGCACCTGTAATCCCAGCTACGAGGGAGGCTGAGGCAGGAGAATTGCTTGAACCCGGGAGACGGAGGCTGCAGTGAGCCAAGATCGCGCCACTGCACTCCAGCCTGGGCAACAGAGCAAGACTCTCTCAAAATAAAAGTAAAATAGAAGTAACTAATTTTAATAAATTGCCTTTAACTCAGTATAGATCCAAAATATTATCAACATGTAACCAATATAAAATAGTACCAAAAAAGAGTGTAAACTGTCTTACTAAGTCTCTGAAATCTAGAGTGCATTTCACACAGCACATCTCAGTTCAACATGGCCACACTTCAAGGGTCTGAGGCCCACGTGGGGCTGCAGCCATGTTTCTGCAGCCACCTCTCCACTCAGCGCTGCATGTGCAAAAGCCAAACCTTCTCTAAGATTCCATTTGGAATCCTGAGTGAAAAAGACACTTGTGGTATCAGTCTGCAGCAGAGATGAAAACACAGACAGCCTTCCATTAACCACCTACATGAGGCCCTCTTCGCTGCTTCTATCATACCCTGTTTATCTCCTTTAATAGCAATTACCAAAGTGTGCAATTGTTTGTCTTTCTCAAAACTAGGACACAAGGGCTTCTGTAAGTACGAGACAGACGCCATGTGCACTCTCACGTGGCCCCCGGTGCAGAAGTCGGCACACGAAGGCAGTAAGCACTTGTCACAAAAATCAACAAATTAAGGAACACATGAATGGATAAATGGTTCCTGTCTACACTGAGAAGTCAGTTAATTCCAAAAATATTCACTCTGGGCCACAAAAACATATGTAAATAAATAAAGGCACAAGTCAATTCCGGCCCTTTCTCCTTTTGTATCAGCTTACACAACAATTTACCAAGGACCTGAACTGTGCCAGGCAACATTCAATGGGTTGGGGAACCAATAAAGCTAAATAGGCAGGCTGTGGTGGCTCACACCTGGAATCCCAGCACTTTGGGAGGCCGAGGCGGGCAGATTACTTGAGGCCAGGAGCTCGAGAGCAGCCTGGCCAACATGGCAAAACTCCGCCTATACTAAAAATACAAAAATTAACCGTGACATGGTGACACACACTTGTAATACCAGCTTCTTTGGAGGCTGAGGCAGGAGCATCACTTGAACCTGGGACGTGGAGATTGCAGTGAGCCGAGATCGCACCACTGCACTCCAGCCTGGGCAACAGAGCGAGACTGTCTCTTAAAAAAAAAAAAAAAAACTAAAGAAAGCTCTAACCTCAAAGAGTTTACAATCTAGCAATTGAGACAAACAAAAAGACCAATAATTAAAACACAAAATAAATGTTACATCAAAAGACAAGGTGCTTTGGAAACAATGACTAGATCTCAATCAGGGGTCAGCAAACTACAGCCTGCCACCTGCTTCTGTACAAACTGAGAGCTAAGCACGATTTTTAGGCTTTTAGATACATAACTCATAAAAAGTATGTGAATGTTTTTGGCCAGGCCCGGTGGCTCACACCTGTAATCCCAACACTTTGGGAGGCTGAGGCGGGTGGATCACGAGGTCAGGAGTTCGAGACCAACCTGGCCAATATAGCAAAACCCTGTCTCTATTAAAAATACAAAAATTAGCTGGGCATGGTCACACGCACCTGTAGTCCTCCCAGCTGCTCGGGAGGCTGAGGAAGGAGAACTGCTTGAACCCGGGAGGCGGAGGTTGCAGTGAGTCAAGATTGTGCCACTGCACTCCAGCCTGGGTGACAGAGTGAGGCTCCGTCTCAAAAAAAAAAGAAAAAGTATGTGAATGTTTCAAGAGTCAAATGAAACTGAAATTCCAGTTTCCAAATATTTCCAGCTTCACCAGCACACAGTCACCCCCGCTTGTGTATGTATTGCCTGTGGCTGCTTTCCTGCCATAAGAAAGCTGAGCAGTTTCCCAGAGACCACGTACGGGCCTCTCGGTGGGCCACAGTGCTGCTCCGCAATGCCGGGTGGGATCTGCTGTGCCGAGTGCCACCTGGTCACCGCACTGCTACTGCCACTTACCAAGACAGCTCACACCCATCGTGTCAAAACAAGAAGGGAGGGAGGAGCAGGCCTCAAGTGCTGTGCCTTTAATCCATACTGCAGCTGCAACTGTATGGCAAAGCACTGTGTTTACCACGCAAGGACACGTCAGACGGGGGTGAGAGGACAACGCACACGCAGATGAAGTACTCATCACAAAGTTCCCAACGCTCTGAAGGCAGCAGTCAAGTCAAAAAATTAAGAAGCTCAACAAATCCAAATGAGAAAAACGCAAAGAAGTCCACACCTAACACACATCACCATCAGGCTGAACCACAGACAGAGACTCTCAGAAGCAGTGAGAGAGGAGAGACATGTCGTGAACGAGGGTCCTGAGAGATGAGCAACGGTGCCTCATCAGAACCACGGAGCGGGAGGCAGCCAGACAACACCTTCACAGTGTTAAAAAACCTTTTTACACAAAACTATTTCATAAAGGACCTCATCAGAAACCACGGAGCGGGAGGCAGCCAGACAATACCTTCAGAGTATTAAAAAACCTTTATACACAAACTATCTTCATAAAGGAAAAATAAAGTATTCCAAGATAAACAAAAGTAGAGAGTTCATCACTGAAAGACCTGAGAGTCCTTCAGGATAAATGAAAGGGCACGAGACAGAACTCCAGCCCACATGAATAGAGAGCACGAAGGCCCAGCGTGGTGGCTCATGCCTGTAACCCCAGCACCTTGGAAGACTCAAGGAGGAGGATCTTCTGAGGCTGGAAGTCGGAGACCAGCCTGAGCAACATAGTGAGACCCCATCTCTAAAAAAAAAAAAAAAAAAAAAAAATTAAAAAAAAGCAGGGAAGGCCGGGCACCGTGGCTCACGCCTGTAATCCCAGCACTTTGGGAGGCTGAGGTGTGCGGATCACGAGGTTAGGAGATCCAGACCATCCTGGCTAACACGGAGAAACCCCGTCTCTACTAAAAATACAAAAAATTAGCCGGGCGTGGTGGCGAGCACCTGTAG